>NW_012103155.1:2522728-2545910 GCF_000951045.1 Mandrillus leucophaeus
TGTTTCCTGACTTTTTAATGATTGCCATTCTAACTGGTGTGAGATGGTATCTCATTATGGTTTTGATTTGCATTTCTCTGATGGCCAGTGATGACGAGCATTTTTTCATGTGTCTGTTGGCTGTATGCATGTCTTCTTTTGAGAAATGTCTGTTCATATCCCTTGCCCACTTTTTGATGGGGTTGTTTGTTTTTTTCTTGTAAATTTGAGTTCTTTGTAGGTTCTGGATATTAGCCCTTTGTCAGATGTCTACTCTACTACTTTCTAGTTGTGTAATCTATCTCAACCTATATCCTCATCTGTAAAATAGGTAAAAGAATAACTACTCTCTCAGGATGTTGTAAGGATTGAATTAAATGATATATGAGTGTTTGATACAATGTACTCAATAACTCTTTCTATTAACTCTTGTGCTACAGAATTTTTTAAATCCCAAATCCTTTTATAAAAACATTAAGATTCAGAGGGTACACGTACTTGTTTGTTACATGGGAATTAAATGTGTAATGGTGGCAATTTGGATTCTAATGTAGTCATCACCCAAATATTGAACATTGTACCCAATAGATAATTTTTCAGCTCTCACTCCCTGGACCCTCTCCCCACTTTTGGAATTCCCAGCGTCTGTTATCACCATCATTATGTCCATGTGTACCCTTTGTTTAGCTCCCACTTATAAGTGAGAGCATGTGATACTTGATCTTCTGCTCCTGAGTTAGTTAGGATAATGACCTCCAGGTCTGTCCACATTGCTGCAAAGAATTTATTCTTTTTTTATGGCTGCATAGTATTCAATGGTGTGTATACCACATTTTCTCTATCCAATCAACCATTGGCAGACACTTAGGTTAATTCCATTATTTTGCTATTGTGAATAGCGCTGCAACACACATCTGAGTGCAGGTGTTTTTTTATGTAATACATTCTCTTCCTTTGGGTAGATGCCCAGGAGTGGGATTGCTGAGTTAAACAGTAGTTCTATTTTTAGTTATTTGAGATATTTCCATATTGTTTTCCATAGAGGTTGTATTAATTTACATTCCCACCAACAATGTATTAGCATTCCCTTTCTCTAAATCCATGCCAACATCTATTATTTTTTGACTTTTTAATAGTAACCATTCTGATTGGCATAAGATGATATTTCAGTGTAGTTTTAATTTGCATTCCTCTGATGATTAGTGATTTTGAGCATTTTTTCATAGGTTTGTTGGTCACTTATATTTCTTCCTTTAAGAAATTTCTGTTCATGTTCTTTGCTCAATTTTTAATAGGGTTGCTTGTTTTTTCTTGTTGCGTTGTTTGAGTGCCTTGTAGATTCTGAATACTAGTTTTTATTGGAGGCATAATTTGCAAAGATTTTATCTCATTTGTAGATTGTCTGTTGATTATTTCTTTCACTGTGCAGAGCTTTTTAGTTTAATTAGGTCTCGTGTCTATTATTGTTTTTGTTGCATTTGCTTTTGAGGTAATTGTCATGAATTATTTGCCTAGGCCAATGTCCAGAAAAGTTTTCCCTCGGTTTTCTTCTAGGATTTTTATAGGTTCAAGTCTTCCATTTAGGTTTTTAATCCATATTGGGTTAATTTTTATATATGATGAGAGACAGGAGTCTAGTTTTATTCCTCTGCATATGGCTAGCCAATTTTATCTGCAATATTTATTGAATAGTATGTCCTTTCCACATTGTTTACTTTTGCCCACTTTATTGAAGATCAGTTGGTTGTAGTTATGTGACTTCATTTCTGGATTCTGGATTCTGTTTCATTGATCTATGTGTCTATTTTTGTACCAGTACCATGCCATTTTAGTTACTAGACCCTTGTAGTATAATCCGAAATCAGACAATGTGATGTCAGGGGATTTGTTCTTTTTGCTTAAAAGTGCTTTGGCTATTCAGGCATTTTTTTTTTTTTTTTTAGCTCCATATGAACTTTCCATGCTACACAATCTTAAACTTAGAAAAGACACAAAAATCATTTTTCAAATCTTTTGTTCTAATTTATTTATTTATCCAGTAGATATTTATTGAACCCCTAATGCATGTTAGGCATAAACTGTGAAAGAACAAAAGCATGTTGTTATCAAACTCAAAGAGAGTCTAGAATACTGAGGAAACAGAATATCAAATAAGGAAGCAATCACACATAAAATTTAACTGGGATTTCTGCTGTGAAAGTTAGCTATCTGTACTTACTTACAAGAGGAATATTTGACTGATTCTTTGAGAATGAGATGGATTTTTCAATAGTTGAGAAAATTTTTGTATTGAAAAGGTAACTTTGAAATCCATAACAGAGTGGAGGGGTATCAGTGTACTACCCCTCATTAACCCAGGAAAGAGATGGTTCTGTATTTTTTCCCTCAGAAAATGAGGCGATTATACCACCAAACCTATAACCTGCTTATGAGGTGGCAGTTTATTCAGATTCATTGGATCAAAACAATACATCTATGTATTTAGTATTTGTGTGTTATATAGATGCATAAATGGGTCTTATGCATGTTTATGGTTAAAACAAATTTTCTTAGAATACCATTAGTTTATAATTGTGTGCTATTTCTTTGCTTTTTAATCATGTAAAATTTATGAGCAGGGGAAAAATTTAGGTGTGTGAGTTTAAAAGCAATGTATTTTCTTTAATATATTGACTTACCATATGGAGGGAATATGCATATTACATGAGCCAGATACTCAAAGAATCTTCACCTCAGACTGTCTTCAAAGTAAATTCTCATGAAATTATTTTAAATGTAGGTCCTCCTCAGCAACTCTCCCTAGTAAAATTTAACAATTTTATAACTTTGATAATGGCTTAATGTAAATTTAATTCCAGAAATTGGATGCAAAATATTAGCTTTTTTCAAACTCATTTAAAAGTTTCAGCTCCCTTAACATGTGAATGAAGACACTGTGTAGCCAATATCGAGAGTGTGGAGATGGGCAAGGCACAGCATGAGGCAACACCAAGCTAGAAAACTTGACTCAATGCAGCATCTGCTTGCACTGGTCCTGCTAAACACCTACTTTATTCAATGCTCATCAGCAAAATATTTTTAAAAAGCGAAAACAAACAGTAAAACAAAGAACCTCAATGCAGTCAATGTTTTATTAAATGCTTAAGAAAAGAAAACATGTACTCTGCCCATATGCTGCTACCAACCTTCATGCTCTGTCTGGTGGGGGTCCCTGATTGTCAAGAAGAAAATTAAATTCTGAGAAGAGTCTTTTTCTGCACTTCTTAGACATGTACCAGTTACTTAATGCTTTTCTTTTCTTTTCAATAAGACTCCATGTATATGAGACTTGAAAGTCTTGCAAATCATACTTCTCATTTTAAAGAGCATTACAGCCAGTTGTTTGTAAGTTCAGAGTGAGGCAGATCTGAGTTTGAACTCTCCACTCATTTATTATTTGACCCTGGGCGAAATACTTAACCTTTTAATCTTCCATCTCTCAAGCAGCTAAAAATGAAGAAAGACACCTGTTTCCTAGGGTTGTTAAAATGACTAAATGAGATAATGTAAGAAAGATTCTTCACAATAACAAGCACTCATAAATTAATAGTAATAAAAACAAAAGTGGGCCTTCATTATTAAAGTGTTACAAAATATAGTAACTCTAAAAATTACCATAGTATAACTTTTATCCAGGAATATTGCCATTGACTTTTCGTCCAAGATGAAAGACTGCAAACTCTGTTTTTGCTTTGTTTAGGATTGTATCCACAGTGACCAATACAGTGCTCAGAACATATTATTTATAGTTAGTTTAGACATAGGTAGTTGGGATGATCAATCTCTTATCACTTTAAACTATTGTTCTAATGGGTGTCATTTACACAGTAGGTTAAATCTGGATAAAAGCCTTCTGATGTCTGTTTCTCAGCCAAATATTCATTGATATGAGAGAGATAAAAGAAAATTTGCTTTTCACATTCAAGTCATTGTACTTGTCTGCAGCAGCCAGTGCTTTGTTGTTTTCGTAGTGTATTGTCCCTCGGGCGTTACCTGTAGGCAGAGCTCTCTGTACAGTGGTTAGAACTTGTCTGGTCTTGCAATCGAGGTTATCACAAATTCTGTGATAGTGATGCCAGGGCTTGCTTTCACTCTTAATTCTCATCTTGCTTTAACATGGAGGGCTTCAATTAACTTCAAAGACCGTAGAAAAACTCTGATGAAGTGGAACAAAAATCTCACTTAATGTTTGAAGTTCATGGGAATGTTAATGAGAAGAGAACATAATTATCACTGTGTTAAAATAAAAATGTCTAGCTCAATTTATATATATATTCTTCATTATTTGTCACAGACAAATTCACGCAAGATATGCAAAGACAAATCAATACAACTCAGTAAGGTATCTTCTAAATTTATTTACATTGAAAAACACCACGTTTGATAACCATTCTCTAATTAGGAAAATCGTTTCTAACTTCTCGCTTTGTTTCAAATTTGATACACATTTGTTTTCCATTATAAAATAGTTTGTAAAATGCAGTGAACCAGA
Organism: Mandrillus leucophaeus; assembly: GCF_000951045.1. Lineage (NCBI taxonomy): Eukaryota > Metazoa > Chordata > Mammalia > Primates > Cercopithecidae > Mandrillus > Mandrillus leucophaeus. The sequence goes on from NW_012103155.1 coordinate 2,527,239, forward strand.
AATTTAACTGTAAGCAAATTGTGCTTTCACTTTAGTCCAGCATTGTTTGATAAAGTGTTTCACAGACAATTTTACCTATTATTTCTAAGCAGTATGAAAAAGTGCCCTTTCCCTCTGATTTCCCCTAAGGAAAGTCTGCCTTTTACAGAGGGGAGTAGAAAGAGTAATATCAGATCTGAAATAATCTGTGAGAAATTTAGAACATTGGTATCATTAGACATATCCTTTAAGTAGAAAATAATAGTAAGGAGAACATATGTAGGACATACTCATTCATTTTATATTTTGTTGCACTGTTTGGAACTATTAATAACACATAACAGACTGATCATGTTTTTCAGCCAAAAGATGATGGATATGAATTATGATGTGTGTAGAGCAGTTTCACATTTCACAATGAGATTTTTATCTCTGGACTCTAATATGATTTAAGGAAGACAAATCAATATGCCAGACATGAGCCTGGGGAGCCAGTCTACTGGGCATAGCTATGATGGTGCCCTGAGAAGAAACCTGAGCTGAGAAGAATGTGGGAATTCCCTGAGATCCACTCTCAGTTCTATCACTTACTGCCTCCTGCTCCTGTATAGGAAGAGGTTATTTTACTTCTCTGATTGTTACACAGTCTTATTGCAAAATAAGTTATAATATAAATGAAAGTGCATTGGAAACAATATGATTGTTCTTTTAACCAAAAAAATGTTGCCCTTTAAAAGTTAGCCATAAGCTTTTTCACTGGCATTTAATTTTAACCTTGAGCAGTAAGTCTTTCTATTGAAGAGTAAGGTGTACCTTGAAGTTTCGCTTAGCCAAAGTGTTTCACTTGAAATTTTGTGAGATGCATATGTTTTATAGAATGACATTTATCCAGGAAGATGAAACATAATTGAAAATTATATTCATATATTGAAAATAAAGATAGAAGTTTAGAAGTAAAAAGGAGCTTAGATGATAAGTAAAAGTTACTGAGAAATCAAAAGCTAAGAATATATTATTTAAACCATTTATTCAGCAAAATAATTCATAAACATCTGCTTAGTGTAAGGCTCTGGAGTCAAAAAGTTCAGATTCAAATCTTTCTCTGTCATTATTGTCTCTGTAACTTTAGGCAAGTTACTTAAACCTTCTTAGCCTTAGTTTCCTTATCTGTGATACAAGAGGAAGCTATGTGAGAATTCAATCAAATGTGACATATAAAGTGCTTAGTGCAGTAGCTATTACATAAAATATATTTAATAAATATAATTGTTATTCTTATTATCATTATTACTGCTAGGTTTTGTGGTCCTAAATAATAAGTACTCAATGAGTATTGATTGACCATGACAGATAAATGTAATATAATGGCATTTACATATAAAGAAAGGTTACATAGAGGCACTACCGTAATGGCAAGCTTAAAAATCAGGAAAAGAGGGATTAAAAGGCCAAAACAATAAGAATATGCCTAATAAAGGCCATAAAATAAAATGTTAGAAAAATTAAACTTATGGTAGATTGCGCCCCAGGCAGTTTAGATGAAATATAACTTTTCGAAAGGTCTGTAGTTAAACCTTTCAGATTCCAAAACTTTGGAATTTTTGACCTATTTATTCTTTGTAAAAATTTGGGCTAACATCATCATTAATATCAAAGGCTGATGTAATTAACCTTTAAATTTAGAATTTTTTAAATAAAATACTCTTAGGCATTATCCCTTGGAAATTAATAATTAATTTATGTTAATCACAGTATTATACAATACTTATGTACACATAAGTAATTGTAAAGCAATTTTAGATATTTATTATTGCTGTATCATAGTTATTCATATTTTGGGGCCTGTGATGTTTTGATATATGTACACAACTTGCAATGATCAAGTCAGAGTAATTGAGATATTCACCACCTCAAATATTTATCCTTACTTTGTGTTGGAAACGTTGCAATTCTTTCCTTACTATTTTGAAATATATACAACAAATTATTGTTAACTATAATTTCTGTACTATGCTATCGACTACTAGAAATTATTCATTCTATCTAACTGCATTTTTGTATTCATAAACCAATTTCTCTGCATCCTTCTCTCCTTCATTCTATTCCTTACCTGTAATAACCACCATTCTACTTTCTACCTACATGAAATCCACTTTTTTGGCTCCCACATATAACAGCACATGTGATATTTATTTTTCTGTACTTGGCCTATTTTACTTAACATAATGACCATCCATGTTGTTGCAAATGACAGGATTTTATTATTTTTGATGACTGAATAGTATTCCATTGTGTGTATATGCCACATTTTAAAATTCATTCATCTGTTAATGAACATAGGTTGATTCCATATCTTAACTATTATGAATAGTTCTGCAATAAACATGGGGGTACAAATACCTCTTCAATATATTGATTTTTCCCTTTAGATATATAACCAGGAGTGAAATTGCTTGATCATATGATAGTTATATTTTTGGGTTTCTTTTTTGAGGAAATTTTGTATTGTTTTACATAAGAGTTGTACTACTGTACATTCCCACAGACGGTGTATAAGTGTTTCCCTTTCTATGTATTCTCATCAGCATTTTTAATTTTTTGTCCTTTTGATAATGTATATTCTAACTGGGGTAAGATGATATCTCATTGTATTTTTGATTATTTACATTTCCCGGATGACTAGTGATGTTGAGCATTTTCTCATATACCAGTTGGTCATGTGTATGTCTTCTTTAGAGAAATGTCTATTGAGGTCTTTTGCCCATTTTTAATTGGATATCTGGGTTTTTTTTTTGTTTTTTTTTTTTTTTTTGCTATTAAGTTGTTTGAGTTCCTTATATATTCTAGTTATTAAACCCTTATCGGATGGATAGTTTGTAAATATTTTCTTTCATTCTGTCATTGTTTTTCTTCACTTTGTTAATTGTTCTTTTGGCTGTGCAGAAACGTTTTAGCTTGATGTGATCCCATTTGTCTGTTTTTGCTTTGGTTTCCTGTGCTTTTGATCTTTTACCCAAAATTTTTTGCCCACACCAATATCCTGTAGCCTTTCCCTAATTTCTTATAGTAGTTTCATAATTTCAGATTTTACATTTAAGTGTTTAATCTGCTTGAGTTGATTTTGTGTATGGTGAAAGATGGGAATCTAGTTTCATTCTTCTACATATGGATATCCAGGTTTAACAAGCACCATTGATTACAAAGGCTGTCCTTTCCCCCAGTATAAGTTTTTAGTGCCTTTGTTGAAAATGAGTGTGTGGATTTATTTCTGGTTTCTCTATTCTGTTCCACTGGTCTACTTGTCTGTTTTTAGGTCAGTATTATGCTGTTTTGGTTACTATAACTTTGCAGTATAATATGAAATCAGATAGTTGTGTGCCTCCAGCTTTGGTCTTTTTGTTCAGGTTTGCTTTCGTTGTTTGGGTTTTTTTGTGGTTCTATACAAATTTTAAGATTTTTTTTTCTATTTTTGTGAATAATATCATTGATATTTTGATAGGAATTGCATTGAATCTATAGATAGTTTTGGATACTATAGACATTTTGACAATATTAATTCTTCCAATTTATGAGCATGAAATATCTTTTTAATTATTTGTGTCCTCTTCAATTTCTTTCATAAGTGCTTTATAGTTTTCCTTGTATAGATCTTTTACTTCTTTGATTAACTTGATTCCTAAGTATATTTTTGATAGATTTTGTAAATGAACTGTGCTCTCGATTTCTTTTTCAGATTCATCACTGTTACTGTACAGGAATGCTACTGATTTTTATACATTGATTTTATATCCAGCAATGTTACTAAATTCATGTATCAATTCTAAGAGATTTTTTTCATGAAGCCTTTAGTTTTTTCTAAAAAAATCATGTCATTTGCAAATAGTAATAATTTGACTTTTTTCTTTCCAATTTGGAAGCACTCTATTTCTTTGTCTTGCCTAATTGCTGCAGGTAGGACTTCAGTACTATGTTGAATAATAGTGGTGAAAGTGGGCATCTGGTTTTGTTTCAGATCTTAGCAGAAAGGCTTTTACCTTTTTTTCTGTTATAATATGATAATATGTAGCTGTGGGCTTATCATATATAGCTTTTTTGTGTTGAGGCACATTCCTTATATACCGTTTGTTAAGGGTTTTTATCATGAAGAGATGTTGAATTTAACAGAATGTTTTTAGCATCTATTGAAATGATCATACAGTTTTTGTTCCTGATTCTGTTGATGTGATGTATTTTGTTTATTGATTAACATATATTGAGTCATCCTTGCATCCCTGGGATTAATACCATTTGATCATAGCTAATTATCTTTTTAATGTGTTGTTGAATTCTGTTTATTAATATTTTTCAGGGTTTTTACATATATGTTCATCAGAGATATTGGCCCAGTTTTGGTATCAGGGTAGTAGTGGCCTCATATAATGAGTTTGAAACCATTTCTTCCTCTTCTATTTTTGGAAATAGTTTGAATAGAATTTGTATAAGTTATTTTTCAAATGTTTGGTAGAATTTAATAGAGGTCCTGGCTTTTTCGTTGGTGTGAGACATTTTATTACTTCTTTGATCTTAATACTCATTATTGACCTTTTATGCTTTCTATTTTTTTCATGGCTCAATCTTGGTTGGTTGTATGTTGTCAGAAATTTATCCATTTCTTCTAGGCTTTCCAATTTGTTGGAGTATAATTGTTCATAATATTCTCTAATGATCACTTGTATTTCTGTGGTATCAGTTGTGATGTTTTATTTTTCATCTCTGATTTTATTTATTTGGTCCTTCTGTACTCTATCTAAGTTAATATCTAAGTTAATATACTTCTGTACTCTATCTAAGTTAATATAGCTAAAAGTTTATTGATGTTTATCTTTTCAAAAAAACAATTTTCCATTTTGTTGGTCTTTTTATTATTTTTGTCTCAATTTTATTTTTCTGCTCTGATCTTTATTTTTTTCCTTGTACAAACTTTGGGTTTGATTTATTCTGACTCTTTTAGTTCCTTGAGGTGCATTGTTAGGTAGTTTATTTGCTACCTATTTTTTTGATGAAGGCATTTGCTGCTATAAACTTTCTTCTTAGTACCATTTTTGCTGTGTCTCATAAGTTCTAGTATGTTGTGTTTTCATTTTAATTTATTTCAATAAATTCATTTACTTTTAAAAATATGCTCCACATAAAAGTAAATAAATTTTTAAATTTCCTTCTTAATGTCTTCATTGACCTATTAATTGTTCAGGAGAATGTTGTTTAATTTCCATGTCTTTGGGCAGTTTTCAAAGTCCCTCTTATTACTGAGATTTTTAAATGTTCTTTTACTTTGTTGTGGTCAGAAAGAATGCTTGATGTGATTTTGGTATTTTTAAATTTATTTGGGATTGTTTTGTGACCTAACATAGGGTCTGTCTTATAGCATGTTCTATGTACAGATGAGAAGACTGTATTCTGCAGCAGTTGAATTAAATCTTCTGTAAATGCCCATTAGGTCTATTTGGTCTAGAGTAAGTAGTTTTACACTAATTTTTTTTTTATTTATTTTCTGCCAGGATGATCCATCCATTGCTGAAAGTAGAATGCTGAAGTCCCTTACTATTACTGTATTTCATTCTATCTCTCCTTTTGGCCCTATTAATATTTGCTTCCTATATTGGGGTGTTCCAATGCTGGTTGCATATATGTTTACTATTTTTATATACTTTTACTGAATTGACCTCTTTATTATTATACAATTACCTTTTTGTCTCTTTTGACAGTTTCTGACTTAACATCTGTTTTATCTAGTATAAGTGTAGCTACTCCTGTTCTTCTGTTAGTTTTTTATTTGCATGGAATACCTTTTTTTGTTCCTTCACTTTCAGCCTATGTGTGTCTTTATAGGAGAAGAAAGTTTCTTGTAAGCAGCATACAGTGAAGTCTTGGTTTTTATTTAAAGATTAGGTCTCATTATGTTGCCCAGGCTGTTCTCACACTCCTGGATTCAAGCAATCCTCCCACCTCAGTCTCTTGAGTAGCTGGGATTATAGGCATGCCGCCATGCCTGTCTGAGTTTTTTAATCCATTCAACCACTTTATATCTGTTAATTGGAGAATTTAGTCCTTTAAAAATTCATTGTTACTATTGATAGGTAAGGCCTTACTACTTCCATTTTCTTGCTTGTTTACTAATTATTGTGTAACTCCTCACATCATTTCTTCCTTTCTTCTTTTCTTTGTGGTTAAGTGATTTTCCCTGATAGTATGTTTTAATTCATTGCTTTTTATTTTTAGTGCATCTGTTATAAGGTTTTGCTTTTGTTTACTGTAAGGCTTACCAAAAACATATACTTATAACAAATATTTTAAACTGATACCAACTTAACTTTGATAGCCAGAAATCAAAGAAACAAAGCAAAAAAAAAAAAAAAAACCACCCAAACTAGTACACATTAAATCTTTTCTTCCCCCATATTTTGAATTTTTATGTCATAATTTACATACTTTATATTACCTATCTCTTAACAAATTGTTGTAGTTGTTATTATTTTAAATTGTTGTATCTTTTAGTCTTCTGACTAAAGATATAAGTGGTTTAAATACTGCAGTTACAATATGAGCATAAAAATTATGTTAGTGACCTTTTCTTTAGATTTGAAGAAATCCCTTTAGCATTTATTACAGAACAGATCTAGAAACAATAAATTCCCTCAACACTGTTTGTCTGGGAAAGTCTTTTTATCTATCCTTTATTTCCTGAGGGCTAATTTCACTGAGTACCATATTCTTCTTGCTTTTTTTTTCAACACTCTGAAAATATCGTCCCACTCCCTCTTATATGTTATTTTCTTCTTTTCTCTCACTGCTTTCAGGGTTTTCTCTTTGTCTTTGACCTTTGCAAGTTTAATTATGATATGTTTTAGAATATTTTTATTTGGGTTGAATCTGATCAGTGATCTTTGACTTTCCTGTACCTGTGTATTTACATCTTTCTCTAGGTTTAGAGGGTTTTCTGTTATTATTTTTTAAATAAACTTTCTGCTTCTTTTTCTTTCTCAGTTTCATCTTTATCTCCAATAATCTGAATATTTACTCTTTTATGTTGTCCCACAGATTCTGTAAGCTTTGTTCATTTCTTTTCATTCTTTTTTTTTTCTTTTCTCTCCTCTGTGTATTTTCAAGTAGTCTCTCTTTTAAATCATTCTTTCTTCTGTTTGATCAATTCTGCTGTTGATGCTGTCTATGGCATTTTCAATTTCATTCATTATATTTTTCAGCTCCAAAATTTCTGTTTGATTTTTTAAACACTATTTTAACCTGTCTGTTAAATTTTTTCAGATACATTTCTGAATTGATTCTCTGTGTTTTGTTGAAGTTCATTGAGCTTCCTTAAAACAGCTATTTTGAATCCTTTGTCTGAGAGATTACACATGTCCATAACTTAGGGTCACTCTCTGCTGCCTTGTTTTCTCTATTTGGTGAGGTCATATTTCCCTAAATGTTTTTGGTACTTGTAGAAGTGTGATAATGCCGATAATGCCTGTGTATTGAGGGATAAGGTATTTCAGTTTTTGAAGTCTGGCTTTCTTTGTGCCTGTGCTTCACCAAAGAACTTTCCAGAGATTCTAAGGTGACTGACTGTGGTCTTCCCATAGCTTGTGACCAACTGCAGCCATCTCAGTGCTGAGGGACACTTTAAGCCCAGGTCTGCTACAGTTCTCATTAGGACTTCAGGGTTCACACAGCCTTCCAGCCTAGATGAACCTTAATTTAAAGACTTCCACAGAGACTTTTGACTGTGGATAGATACAGAATTCGTTGTTGAGGAGGGGAAATATGAGCAAATTCCCTTCTACTCTGCCATTTTTTGTAATGTCATGCCTCATAATTTTTATATGCTGAATATTTATTATAATATTCTGATTTCTTTCAAGTTATGTTGTATTTCATTCAGTCAATTTACATTTATAACTTAGAAGTACTCATGGAACAAAACCATTGTTTGCCAAAATTTTTAACCCAAAATACAAAAATCTATTTATTTATTTATTTATTTATTTTTTTGAGATGGAGTTTTGCTCTTGTTGCCCAGGCTGGAGTGCAATGGTGCAATCTCAGCTCACTGCAACCTCTGCCTCCTGGGTTCAAGTGATTCCCCTGCCTCAGCCTCTCAAGTAGCTGGGATTACAGGCACCTGCCACCATGCCCAGCTAATTTTTTGTACTTTTTTTTCTTTTTTTCAGTAGAGACAGGGTTTCACTATGTTGGCCAAGCTGTTCTCAAACTCCTGACCTCAGGCAATCCACCTGTCTCGGCCTCCCAAAGTGCTGGCATTATAGGCATGAGCCACCACACCCAGCCCAAAAGTCTTAAATGTTAATATATCTCTCCTTTGGATGACTTCTAGGTTTCTGACCTAGGTAACTTAATGTTTTCTAAAATTTTGTTTTTTTCAGGAGTGATCTTTTGGTTCAATGGAAACAGTAAAGTGTTTCTTCCCATACAAAACCCTAGAAATAATATAGAAATATTTTAGTGACTGTGTCATAATTTTTCACATTAAAAAAAGAATAAATCTTAGAGAACCAGAAACATTGCGGAAAACACAACCTAAATCTACTACAGAATGGCAAAGCAACATCAAGGTCAAGTTGTGTCTGAACATGGCAGAAGAAGAGGGCAGAAAGAGACTGAGGGGAAATTAACAAGTGTTTAGTTGGAGAACGGTGGCGATATGAGCCAAGGCAATTTACCCCTACAAGCATTAACACCCCTGTGCACTAGGAAGCTGCAACAGAGCTATATGTTTTCAGATGGTAGAAGTGCTTAAGGCAAATTGTAGAGCAGTGGTCTGATGGCTCCTGAGACTAGGAACAATTTAGTTCAACTCAGAAATACATCTGCAAAGATACTTCACTAAGCAGCATACCTCATCAGTCTATTCCTTATACCAAAAAATAGCAAAAAACAAAAACTCCAACAGTCTCTTTTACCACTCCTCTCAGGTAGTCTGGTCAAGAAGGGGATTTCAGTTGCAAAGCATGGAAAGAAAGAATAAATACGCACTTCTCCTTCATTTTAGGACAAAGCCATTTTTAATATACTTGAAGTTTATCATTTTATCATTAGCACTTTGAAAGTAAGGAAGCAAACAGAAGAACTTATACCTGAGAAACACAGATAATAAAGCATCTAGAATTAAACTTTAGGTAAATATAATTAATATTTTTAGAAAGAAGATATCGAAGAAGAATGAATCAACTGACAAAAATAAAAATATAATTGTTAAATTTATAATTCAAAAACATAATAGATGAGATGAATAGCCTAATGGATGTACCTGAATAACAAATCTTTCAGCTACAACTTCAAGTTGAGGAAGAAGAATGAATCAAGAAACAATGGCAATCAAATACATTATTTAAGCTTACTGTTGTCTAAATAAAATTGATGAACAAGAGAACCAGTGGGGACTGGAGAAGGGAGTAGAGAATAAAGATAAATAAACATAATAAGAAGGTTCAAACAGAAATGTTATTGTCCCATAGTTCTGGAGTCCAAAAGTTTATAATCAAGGTGTTGGCAAATATATATTTCCCCTGAAATCTGTAGAGAAGAACCCTTTCTTGCCTCTTCTTAGTTTCTAATTATTGGCATTCCTTGACTTATAGGTGCAGCATTTCCATCTCTTCCTCCATCACCACACAGCACTTCATATGTCTGTCTTCTCTTCTAAGGACACCAGTTATATACTTGATTAAGGGACCTCCCTCATCCAATATGATCTCCTATGAACTTAACTAATTACATCTGCAATGATCCTATTTCTAAATACGGTTATATTCCAATGTACTGTGAGACATTTTTTGGTGGGGAGAACACAATTAAATTCACAACCTATGCCATATGCATGGAATGGAAGTGTCAATATTGTTAAAATGCATTTGTCCCTAAATTGATCTGTGTATCTAATGCAATCCCAATCAAAATCCAAGTAGGATTTTTTTTTAAGAAAGTGACAAGATGAAATCTTATACAGAAATTTTAAAAAATGTAAAATTTACAAAATCATTGTGAAAAACAGAGGTGAAGTCAGATGATCTATGCTACCTAATTCCTAGACCTAGTAAAAAGCGGCAGTATTCAATGTGGTATTGACAAAACGATAGAAAAGTAAATCCATAGAACAGAATCAAGAATCCAGAAAGGTATCCAACACATAAATTTTTTATGAGAGTACCAAATAAATTTAGCAGGGAAAGAAAAGGTTTTCAACAAATGGTGCTGGAATAACTGGATATTTATATTTTAAAAAACCTTCTTCATACCATACACAAATGAACTCAAATGGATCATAAATTTAAATGTAACAGCGAGAGCTATAAAGGAGAATATCTTCATGACCTTCGGAGCCCCTGTGACGAATTCTTAGAAAAGATACAGAAAGCACTAAATAGAAAATTGATAAATTAGACCTCATCAAAACTTAAAACATTTGATTATTAAAAGAAACTGGCTAGGCATGGTGGCTCATGCCTGTAATCCCAGCACTTTGGAGGACTGAGGTGGGCAGGTCACTTGAGGTCAGGAATTAGAGACCAGCCTGGCCAATATGGAGAAACCTTGTTTCTACTAAAAATATGAAAATTAGCCGGTGTGGTGGCACACACCTGTAATCCCAGCAACTCAGGTGGCTGATGCAGGAGAATTGCTTGGACCTGGGAGGCAGAGATTGCAGTAAGCCGAGATAGTGCCACTGCACTCCAGCCTGGGCAACAGAGCAAGACTCTGTCAAAGAAAAAGAAGAGAAGAAAGGAAAGGAGAGGAGAAGGAAGGCGAGAGGAGGGGAGGGAGGGGAGGGCAGTGGTGGGGAAGGGAGAAGAGGGGAGAGGAGCGGAGAGGAGGCGAGGCCACAAATGAGAAAATATTCATTCACAACACATATCAATAACAGAAAGTTTGTATCAAGAATCTATAAAGAACTAAACTCAATAATAAAATAACAAAGTTTTAAAGAAAGAATGAGGAAGAGTAATCTGTTTTTAGAAAGATCAAAAGATTTGGAAAAATACTTTACAAAAATATATATACAGATATCTAATAAGCCTATGAAAATGTGATCAACATCATTACTTGTCTGAGAATTGTAAATAAAATGACAAGACAGCATTATACATTGAGTCATGGCTAAATTTTAAAAGACTGACAACACCAAATTCTGATGAGTCTGTGGACCATCTGGAACTTTCATAAATTGCTGTTATGAAAATAAAATGTTAAAACTGCTTTGTAAAACTATTTGCCAGTTTCTTAAGCAGTGAAATATGTATCTGTTCTATGACCTTAGTTGTTTAACAAGAAAATGAAACATATGTCCACAGAAAATCTCCTTAATACAGTTTCATAGCAGCTTTATTCATACTGCTAAAAAATGAAAATAGCCCAAGTGTCTATCAACCAAGAATGATTAAGCAAACTATGGAATATTCATATTACAGAATATTACCTAGCAACAAAAATGAATGGACTACTGGATATTCAATGATATGGTTAAATCTATAACACAGAATATTGAGCAAAAGAAACCAGGCACAAAAAACTTATAAAGTGTGTGATTCCATTTATATGAAATTCTAGAATACATCATAGAAAACAGCCAAAGATGATAGGAAACAGAATAGTGGTTGCTTCTGCATTGGAGGATTGACTGGGAGGGAAACAATAGGAAACTTTCTAGAGAGGTGATAGAATTTTTCTGTATCTTGATGGATGTAGATTACATTTGTATGTGTTTGTCAAAGTTGATCCAACTATTTACTTAAGGTATGTATACTTCACTGTAAGTTATACCTTATTTTTTTTAAGGACTTAAAAATCAACAGTAATGATTCTCATAACGGTCACTGGTGACCTTAGGCAGACATATTAACAAAGCATTGTTTACCAGACTGTGGCTTCAGTGAAAGTTGAGTTTACAAAGACTTCTGAGACAATAGGATGGCTATTGGTAAAAAGCTGATAGGCAGAAGAGACAGATAGGGAGATTTTTTTTACTAGGAGATCTTGCCAAGTTTGTCAAAGAACAGCATGGAATGGAAATGGAAAAGAATAAAATTCTCTGCAAAATTAACTTTGCCTGCTGAACAATTTTGTCTTAGAAGAGAGTTTATCAGCAGCAGCAGCTTCATGGCAGTCACCATCACCATCAACATCACATCAGTTCTACTAATCTCAGCCTTAAAATCATTGATCTTATGTGTATTAAGTAAGTCTACTAATTTCAAAGTCTACCTTCAAAAAACAACAGGATTTCTCTGGACAAATGGGATATTAATTCCAACTGAGGATATTAGGGACAATGGACCTGGACAATACTCTCATTGTCACCTGACACTCTTGATAGGCAGGTAAATTAAGAATTTAGTGCTTCAAGGCTTGTTTAAATCATTTCCTCAACATGTGTTCATCTTTCAGGTATTCTGTTAAGTGGTCAGAATATAATGATAAATGAATATCTAGGAACATAAAATTCAGAACAAGAAGCCTGAGGTAGCTAAAAGCTGTGAGTATAGGACTGATACTCTCTGGAGACCTAGAGAAGATAAGAGATAGGATCTGAACAGAATGAGAAAGTATATAATTTGAAATGAATCCCAGGAGATTATAAAATAACTAGCTTTTTCTTTTCATATTGTTTTGGCTTTTTGTCTCTACCAATTCCAAGTCTTGCCACCACTCCAAGCCAACACTACTCACCATTGCACATTCCACTGACACATTGTGGTAGAGTCAGGAATGGTGCTCTGATGGGAACAGTGGTATAAAGAGTCAACTTACATATTCTGATGCAGAAAGAAGAGAGATAAGGGGCATGGTTTGCAAGTTGAGAAACAGGATAAGAGGAAGAAATTATGGCAGCAATAGGTAGTAATACAAGATTTACCTTTTTCTCGTCTTTCCTTTCCTATTGCTAGTTCCCATATGAAGTCATTATTTCCTCAAGTTTTCTAGAGTAAGGAGCATCAGTGATTGTGCAAAAAGAAATAGTAATATAAGACCTAGTCAGAAACTTGAGAATATTAATAGTGTAATCAACAGTGACCATGAGCATATTTCAAGGGCAGGGCTGGCAGTGATCACCGGGGTTGGTGGCAGAATTGATAGGCCAAGAGAAAGAGGAGTGGTAAGGATAAGAAAGACCAAAGTTTTTCTCTCATACTTAGCATAGAATACTTTTGTAGGAGGATTTCTACACATACCAAGCAATTCTGCAGCAGCCACAAGCTGGGTGTCCTCTCATTCAATTCAGTTCTGACACTATCTACCTGGAGATAGTATAAGATCCAAAAACCAGCCCCCATGTCAGATGCCTATTGCAAGCCCCAGGTTGTGACCTGTGCTTCTGACTAACTGGCTATAAATTGGGTTTCAACTTTCTTCTCATCTTTGAATAATTTGCTAGAGCAGCTCACAGAACTCAGGGAAACACTTTACATACATTTACCAGTTTACTAATAAATGCTATAATGAAGGGTACTCACAAACAGACAAGTGAAAAGGTATGTAGGGGAAGGTCTGGGAGGGTCCTAAGCACAGGCACTTCTGTGCTCATGGAGTTGGGGCATGTCACCTTCCCAGTATATGGACATATTTGCCACCCCAGAAGCTCTCTGAACCACACGGTTTGGGAATTTTTTTGGAGGCCTCATTATATAGGCATGATTGCATATTAACTCCATTTTTAGCCCTTCTTCCCTCCCTGAAAAATGCGACGGTGGGGCTGAAAGCTCCAAGCTTATAATCATGGCTTGATCTTCCTGGTGACCAGCCCACATCAAAAAGCCCACCAACAGTCACCTCATTAGAACAAAGGGTTCTCTTATCACCTAGAACATTCCAAGGGATTTGGGAACTCTGTCAGGAATTAGGAAGCCAAAAATCAAATATTGGAAGAATAGATTCTGTTAGCACCCTTATTGTTTAGGAAATTGCAAGGATTCTAGAAGCTCTGGGCCAATATATAAAGACAGAAACCAATATCTATGTTTCTTAATACTTCATAAGGAGACGTGAGGGGAGTTGCAGCTAGAGATAAGGTGTCACAGAAGCCACTGGATACCATTGAGAAAGTGAGTCTTCAGCTGGGGTATGTATGTGGTGATACTTATGCACATATGTAATTTGTGTGCATGGTGATTCTAACAAGTGTTCAAAAATTGAGATATTATTGTATAGGAAGGCAGCAATCAATGTTTTTTTATTATTTTCATTGTTCTCTTCCTACAGGAAATATAGCAGCTTTTAGAGGCTAAGTGACACTAGGCCATATAGCTTAGACATGGCTTGATATATTTTAAATGAATCTAGTTCTTTCAAGATTAAGACTTAACCAATTTTAATAACTGAGGTTTTATATTTAATAGAATTTTACCTGAAATTGTTTTCAAATAGTTTTTAGTTTAATGGCAGTGACCACCGGGGTTGGTGGCAGAATTGATAGGCCAAGAGAAAGAGGAGTCTTAAGGATAAGAAAGACTAAAGATTTTCTCTCACACTTAGCATAGAATACTTTTCTATGTTTAGGAAATTGTGACTCTACGTGACTCATATGTGACTCTATCACAATGTGTCACTCTTTCCTAGTGCTTTTATAACTTAGGCAAGGCTTTTTCACGCTCTCTCCTCATCAACTGTCTGCAAATAGTACTTACACATACATGTGTGTTGGATGGCAGAGAGGGGAATTAACTATTTGTTAGCTCTATAGGAGAAATCTTGGAATTATATAGTCACTTTTAATATTTGTTATCAATTTACATTGTGTACATATCTGTTTGCCATCCTAATCAACATTTGGACCTGCTATCACATTGTATCTTATTCATGACCCTATGCCTAATGCCTTACTGATTTCCAACCATAGAAGAAGCTCAAGTAGTCACTATTAAGTTGCAAAATGGGCCCCTTCCTTTTGGCAGAAATAACTCCAAGTCAGAGCACATTGTTGGTGAGCCAGCAGGAGATGAATTTCAGTCCCACTCACCCCTACTGCACATTCCTTGGTGCAATAAACAACCTGTACATCATATGTGTTGGTCCAAGGATGGACATGGCAAATATTTGTTCAATGAATGTTTACATTTCTATAGAGCTTTATAATGTACAGAACCCCTTTTTGACATGTATTAACTTATTTAATTCTCATAACCATATGCAATAAGCAGTAAAGGTACTATTTTCATATTACATTTTAGAAAATAATGTTCTCAAAGGGAATTTCAGTAGCAAAAAAGAGACTACAAGAAAGCGTCAAGTGGAAATGGTAGAAATAGAAATCATGAAACAAGGAATACACAATTTATTTGACAGACTTATAAAAGGCAATACACTGAAGAATCAATAAAGTTTAAGATAGATCAATATAAATTATCAAAATTAAAACACAAAGAGAAAAACAAGTGAAAAACAAAACATGCAAAAGCTGGGGGACAATGTCAAATCATCTGATATGTGTAGAATTACAGTGTCAGAAGATGAGAAAGAGAAAGGCAAGAATAATTTCTGAAAAATTGATAGTTAAGATTTTTCTAAAATAATAAAAGGCTAACAGATACAAGAATCTCAGAGAACCTCAATCTGGATAAATACAAATGCATGTATAGACACACACACCTAGACATGTAATAGTTAAGAAAAAGCAAAGATGAAGAAATACTGCATACAGAAGTTAAAATAAATATTAAAATAGAGTTTTCACAGAAACTATGGAAGTTAGAAGATAAAGTAAGATATTTAAGTATAGAAGGGGAAAAATCAATCTAGAACTCTATTTAATACAACTTTAAAATAAAGATTAATATATATATTTACAGACAAGTAAAAGCTGAAAACATTAATTGCTAGCAACTCCACACTACAAAAAAAATTAGTAAAAGATTTTCTGAAAGAAGGAGTACAACAAGAAGTGGAAATGTATATCAATACAAAGATATGAAGATAACTACAATTGGTAAAATAAGAATAAAAGGTAATTTGTCTTATATTTAAACTTTTTAAAAGATGATAGTCCAAAGCAAAAGTTGTAGCATTATATAATGGTGCTGGTAAGATTTGTAGAAGTCAAATTCATGATAATAATGGAGCAAATGATGGGAGGTAGAAGAGAGAGGCATACTGTTGTAAGTTTCTTAAAATAAACATTAAATGTTACAACACTATTTGAAGGTATACTCTAATAAGTTAAAAGTGTAGTTTAAAGCCTAAAAAAAAAAAAAACAGTAAAATACAATAAGGAGGTATCACCAACAAACAAATTGTGAAGATAAAAATGGAAAAAAAAAAGTTAAAAAATCCAATTAATCCAAAAAAGTCAGAAAAAGGAAAAAACACTTTTTCCTTTATAAATGACCTGATGGAGCTGACAAATACAGCATGAGAACTTTGTGAAGCATACGCAAATATAAATTACCTGAATCAATCAAGCAGAAGAAAAGATATCAGAGACTGGAAGATCAACTTAATGAAATAAAATGTGAAGACAAAATTAGAGAAAAAAGACTGAAAAGGAATGAATAATACCTCCAAGAAATATGGGACTATGTGAAAAGACCAAACCTACGTTTGATTGCTGCACTTGAAAGTGATGGGGAGAGTGGAACCAAGTTGGAAAACACTTCAGGATATTATCCAAGAGAACTTCCCCAACCTAGCAAGATAGACTAACATTCAAATCCATAAAATGCAGAGAACACCATGAAGATACTCCTCGAGAAGAGCAATCCCAAGACACATATCGTCAGATTCACCAAGATTGAAATGAAGGAAAAAAATGTTAAGGGCAGCCAGAGAGAAAGGTTGGTTTACCCAAAAAGGGAAGCCCATCAGACTAACAGTGGATCTCTCTGCAGAAATACTACAAGACAGAATAGAGTAGAGTCAATATTCAACATTCTTAAAGAAAACAATTTTAAACCCAGAATTTTATATCCAGTCAAACTAAGCTTCATAAGTGAAGAAGAAATAAAATCCTTTCCAGACAAGCAAATGCTGAGAGATTTTGTCACCACCAGGTCTGCCTTACAAGAGCTCCTAAAGGAAGCACTAAATATGGAAAAGGAAAACTGGTAAGAGCCACTGCAAAAACATACCAAAGTGTAAAGACCATCAACGCTATAAAGAAACTGCATCAACTAATGGACAAAATAACCAGCTAGTGTCATAATGACAGGATCAAATTCACACATAACAATATTAACCTTAAAGGTAAATGGACTAAATGCCCCAATTAAAAGACACAGACTGGCAAATTGGATAAAGAGTCAAGACCCATTGTGTGCTGTATTCAGGAGACCCATCTCATGTGCAAAGACACATATAGCCTCAAAATAAAGGGATGGAGGAAGATATACAAAGCAAATGGGAAGAAAAAAAAAAACAGCAAGGGTTGCAATCCTAAAACAAGCTTTAAAAAGATAAAAAAAGACAGAGAAGGACATTATATAATGGTAAAGGGATCAATGCAACAAGAAGAGCTAAATGTCCTAAATATATATCCATCCAATACAGGAGCACCTGGATTCATAAAGCAAGTTCTTAGAGACCTCCAAAGAGACTTAGACTCCCACACAATAATAGTGGGAGACTTTAACACCCCACGGTCAGTATTAGACAGATCAACAAGACAGAAAATTAACAAGGATATTCAGGGCTTGAACGCATCTCTGGACCAAGCAGACCAAATAGACATCTACAGAACTCTCCAGTCCAAATCAATAGACTTCTCAGTACCAAGTAGCACTTATTATAAAATTGACCACATAAATGGAAGTAAAACACTCCTCAGCAAAGGTAAAAGAACAGAAATTGGGGGCATGCCCAAGATGGCCGACTAGGAACAGATCCAGCCTCCAGCTCCCAGTGTGAGTGACACAGAAGACAGATGATTTCTGCATTTTCAACTGAGGTACCGAGTTCATCTCACTGGGGCATGTCGGACAGTTGGCGCTCGTCCATGGGTGCAGCCCGACGAGCAAGAGCTGAAGCAGAGCAAGGCATCACCTCACCTGGGAAGTGCAAGGGGGAAGGGAATTCCTTTTCTTAGCCAAAGGAAATTGAGAAACACAACACTTGGAAAATTGGGTAACTCCCACCCTAATACTCTGCTTTACCAAGCGTCTTAGCAAATGGCACAGCAGGAGATTATATCCCACACCTGGCCCAGAGGGTCCCACGCCCCTGGAGCCTCTGTCATTGCTAGCACAGCAGTCTGAGATCTAACTGCAAGGTGGCAGCAAGGCTGGGGGAGGGGCGCCCACCATTGCTGAGGCTTGAGTAGGTAAACAAAGCCACTGGGAAGTTCAATTGGGTGGAGCCCACCACAGTGCAAGGAGGCCAGCCTGCCTCTGTAGACTCCTCCTCTGGGGACAGAGCATAGCTAAACAAAAAGCAGCAGAAACCTTGGCAGAGGTAAATGCCACAGTCTGACAGCTTTGAAGAGAGCAGTGGATCTCCCAGCACGGAGGTTGAGATCTGAGAATGGACAGACTGCCTGTTCAAGTGGGTCCCTAATCCCTGAGTAACCTAACTGGGAGACATCCCCTACTATGTGCAGACCTACACCTCACACCTCACACGGTGGGGTACACCCCTGAGACGAAGCTTCCAGAGCAAGAATCAGACAGCAACACTTGCTTTTCAGCAATATTCTATCTTCTGCAGCCTCCGCTGCTG
>NW_012103155.1:2548472-2565459 GCF_000951045.1 Mandrillus leucophaeus
TGGTAACAAAGACACACACATACACAAAACAGAATTTTAGACCAATATCCCTGATGAACATTGATGCAAAAATCCTCAATATACTGGCAAACCAAATCCAGCAGCACATCAAAAAGCTTATCCACTATGATCAAGTTGGCATCATGGCTGGAATGCAAGACTGGTCCAATATTGGCAAATCAATAAACGTAATCCATCATATAAACAGAACCAAAGACAAAAACCATATGATTATCTCAATAGATGCAAAAAAACGCCTTTGACAAAATTCAACAGCCCTTCATGCTGAAAACTCTTAATAAACTACTAATTGATGGGATGTATCTCAAAATCATAAGAGCTATTTATGACAAACCCACAGCCAATATCATACTGAATGGGCAAAAACTGGAAGCATTCCCTTTGAAAACTGGCACAAGAGAGGGATGCCCTCTCTCACCACTCCTATTCAACATAGTGTTGGAAGTTCTGGCTAGGGCTATCAGGCAAGAGAAAGAAATAAAGGGTATTCCATTAGGAAAAGAAGAAGTCAAATTGTCCCTGTTTGCAGATGACATGATTGTATATTCAGAAAACCCCATTGTCTCAGTCCAAAATCTCCTTAAGCTGATAAGCAACTTCAGCAAAGTCTCAGGATATAAAATCAATGTGCAAAAATCGCAAGCATGCCTATACACCAATAATAGACAAGCAGACGGCCAAATCATGAGCAAACTCCCATTCACGATTGCTACAAAGAGAATAAAATATCTAGGAATACAAGTTACAAGGGATGTGAAGGACCTCTTTAAGGAGAACTACAAACCACTGCTCAAGGAAATAAGAGAGGACAGAAACAAAAGGAAACACATTCCATGCTCATGGATAGGAAGAATGAATATCGTCAAAATAGCCATACTCCCCAAAGTAATTTATAGATTTAATGCTATCCTGATCAAGCTACCATTGACTTTCTTCACAGAATTAGAAAAAACTACTTTATATTTCATATGGAACCAAAAAAGAGCCCACATAGCCAAGACAATCCTAAGGAAAAAGAACAAAGCTGGAGGCATCATGCTACCTGACTTCAAACTATACTACAAGGCTACAGTAATCAAAACAGCATGGTACTGGTACCAAAACAGATACATAGACCAATGGAACAGAACCAAGGCCTCAGAAATAATACCACACATCTACAACCATGTGATCTTTGACAAACCTGACAAAAACAAGCAATGGGGAAAGGAAAACTGAAAATGGACACCTTCCTTACACTTTATGCAAAAATAAACTCAATAAAATTAGATGAGAAATATTTCCTCCTCTATTTTCTGAAAATGTCCTTATAGAATTGGCTTTTGTTAAATTTCTTAAATGTTTGGACCCCTTATGGACCTCTTCCTTACAACTTATACAAAAATAAACTCAATATAATCAGATAAGAAATATATTCTCTCTATTTTTCTGAAAATGTCTTTATAGAATTGGCTTTTAAAAATTTCTTAAATGTTTAGGTATATACTGGGTATATACCCAAAGGATTATAAATCACTCTACTATAATCGTTTTACTATAAAGACACATGAACATGTAAGTTTATTGCATTGCATCAAATTAAAGATTTAAACATAAGACCTAAAACCATAAAAACCCTAGGAAAAAACCCAGGCAATATCATTCAGCACATATGCATGCACAAAGACTTCATGAGTAAAACACCAAAAGCAATTGCAACAAAAGTCAAAACTGACAAATGGAATCTAATTAAACTGAAGAGCTTCTGCACAGCAAAAAGAACTACCATCAGAGTGAGCAGGCAACCTACAGAATGGGAGAAAATTTTTGCAATTTATCCATCTAACAAAGGTCTAATATCCAGAATCTATAAAGAACTTAAATTCACAAGAAAAAACAACCCCATCAAAAAGTGAGCAAAAAATATGAACAGACACTTCTCAAAGAAGACATTTATGTGGCCAATAAACACATGAAAAAAATGCTCATCATCACTGGTCATCAGAGAAATGCAAATCAAAACCACAATGAGATACCATCTCATGCTAGTTAGAATGGCAATCATTACAAAGTCAGGAAACAACAGATGCTGGAGAGGATGTGGAGAAACAGGAATGCCTTTACGCTGTTGGTAGGAGTGTAAATTAGTTCAAACCATTGTGGAAGACAGTGTGGTCATTCCTCAAGGATCTAGAACTAGAAATACCATTTTACCCAGCAATCCCATTACTGGGTATATACCCAAAGGATTGTAAGTCATTCTACTATAAAGACACATGCACACATGTTTATCGCAGCATTGTTCACAATAGCAAAGACCTGGAATTAACCCAAATGCCCATCATTGATAGACTGGATAAACAAAATGCGGCACATATACACCATGGAATACTATGCAGCCATAAAAAACGATGAGTTCATGTCCTTTGCAGGGACATGGAGGAAGCTGCAAACCATCATTCTCAGTAAAGTATCACAAGGACAGAAAACCAAACACTGCATGTTCTCACTCATAAGTGGGGATTGAACAATGAGAATATATGGACACTGGGAGGGGAACATCACGTACCAGGGCCTGTCAAGGGGTGGAGGACAAGTGGAGGGATAGCATTAGGAGAAATACCTAATGTAGATGATGGGTTGATGGGTGCAGCAAGCCACCATGGCAGGTGTATACCTATGTAACAAACCTGCATGTTCTTCACATGTATCCCAGAACTTAAAGTATAATTTTTAAAAAGTTAGATTTCAGAATAATAAATATTATAATAAAAAGGAACACTAAATGAGGAGAAAGGAGATGGTTCATTGAAAAGATATAGCAAAATATACAACGGAAAAACAGAACTGAACGAAATCCTAGATGGATTTCTGTAAACATGGTTGGAGATTTCAACACCGTTTTTTCAATAGTGGATAGAATGCGTAACCAACCAACCAAACAAAAACATCAGAAAGGACATTGAAGACTTGAAAAACACTATCAACTAACTTGACCTAACTGATATTTACTGAATCTTTCAAACCATAATAACCGAATGTACAATATTTTCAAATGCACATGGGATATTTATCAGGAAAGATTATATATGGGACCACAAAATACACCAAATTTAAGCAAATTGCAATCATACTGTGTAAGTTCTCTGTCCACAATAAAAATACATTTGAAATTGATAATAGACTAGAAAATGTTCACATATGTGTAAATTAAACAACACATTTTGATAATCCATGAATCAAAGAAGAAATCAAAAGGAAATTAGAAAATATATGGAGTTGAATGAAAATTAAAACTTACCATATCAAAATTTATGAGATGGATCTAAAGCAGAGTTCAGAGAAAAAATGTATAGCATTAATACTTATATTAAAATCTTAAATCCATGGTGTAAGCTTCTGCCTTAAGTGATGAGAAACAGAAGACAAATTAAACCCAGAACGAGAGTAAGAAAAGAAATTCTAAGGATGAGAGCACAAATCAATGAAAAGGAAACAGAAAAACAATAGAGAAATTCAAAACAAAAACTAGTGCTTTGAATCAATAAAACTGACAAACCTCCAGTCAGATTGGTCTAGAAAAATCAAATACACACAAATAACCAATATCAGTAATGAAAGAAGGGGTATTACTATAGATCCTACAGATATTAAGAAGATACAGAAATTTGTGTGGGCAACATTTTTCAACAAATTTGGAAACCAAGATTAAATGGGAAAATTCTTTGAATGACACTAATTATTTGAAATTTGGCTGGCTACAAATCAAATTTGTAGTTAAAAACCTTTCTGTAAAGAAAAAACCAGATTCAAATAGCTTTACTGGTGAATGTATCAAACATTTAAGGGATATTTTAAAAGCCAATTCTATAAAGACATTTTCAGAAAATAGAGGAGGAAATATTTCTCATCTGATTTGATGAGACAGCATTATCTTGATACCAAAACCAAAGTCATACACACAAGCACACACACAGACACACATACACAGACACACAGACACACACACACACACACACACGGAGAGAGACCAATACTCCTCATAAAGATTTTTTTTTTTACTTAATAAAATTCTAGCACATTAAATTAACAATATATAAAAAGGATGATACATCATAATCAAGTGATGTTTATACCAGGAATGCAAATTGACTCAACATTCAGAAATTAATCAATATAATTATTTATTTAAACAGACTGAAAATGAAAAAAATAACAGGTTTAACTCAAAAGATCCTGAAAAAACATTTGGCAAAATCAATATCTATTTTTGATTTAAAACACCCAGCAAATTTGAAAGGGAAAGGAGCTCTCTGAATCTGCTGAAGGACATCTATGAAAAAATCTGCTGCCAACATTACACTTCATGGTGAAAGGCTGAGTGTTTTTTCCCAAAGATCTGGAACAAGGCAAGGATGTGTGCTTTCACCAAGTCTATTCAACAGGTCCCAGAGGTTCTAGTCAGCAGAAAAAGCTTTAAAAATAATTAAAGCCTATTCGTATTGGAAAGTAAAAGGTAAAGCTGTCTTTATTCACAGATGATAGGATTGTTCACTAGAATACTACCCTAATGCCTTTAAACCCAATGAGTTTAGCATTGCCAAAAATATAAGATCAATGTATAAAAATTATTTTTCTATGCATGTGCAAGAATCTTTAGAATTGAACATTTTAAAAACTGTATACCACATACAATAATATCTAAAAACATGAAATAGATATAAATCTTTAAAAGTTGTGCAAGATTTGTTTGCTGAACACTACGAAACATTGCTAAGAGAAATTTTAAGAGACCTATATAAGTGGTGATACACATATCTTTGTTTTAGATCAAAAGACTCAATATGGTTAAGATGTCAGTTCTTTCAAATTGATTGATAGATTTAAAACAATGCTAATCTAAATCCAAGTAGGTTTTTTTTTTAATCCTCTCAAGAAACTGAAAAACTAATTTTAAATTTTATATGGAGAGAAAAAGGGACTTGCATAGCAAAAACAATTTGGGGGAAAAAAACAAAATTGTAAGACTCACATTTCCTGATTTCACAAATTAGGGAAATGCTACCATTATCAAAATAGTATGCCATTGTTATAAGAATAGCTATATATATATCAATGAAATAAAATTAAGAGTCCAGAAATAGACCCACACTTATGTGATCAATTTAATTTTGATAAAGATGCCAAGAACATTTGTTCTTTGTTTATAGATCACATTTTTAAAAAATAATGCTGGATTAAATGGACACTCACATGCAAAAGGAAATGAATCTTTATGTTTACTTCATGCCAGATACAAAAATTAATTTGAAATAACCATAGACCTAAATGTAAGAGCTAAAACTAAAACTTCTAGGAGACATTATAGAATAAAACCTTTTCAGCTGTGGATTAGGCAAAAGTTTCTTAAATTGAATACCTGACAAACCATACAAGAATAAAAATAAATTGGACTTCAAATTGAACACTTCCATTCTACAAAAGCCACTCATAAAAGATGAAAAGACAAGAAATTGATTAGAAGAAAATATTCAGAAAACATATATTTGACAAAGAACTTGTATATGCAATAGAAGAAGACAAACAACCAAATTTAAAAATGAGGAAAATATTAAACAAATGCTTCACCAAAGAAGATAAACTGATAACACATTTAAAGACACTTCATATTATCAATCGTTACAAAAGTTCAAATGAAAACCACAATATTCCACTACCCATCTAAAAAAATTACTAACTTTTAAAAAAATTAAAATATCAAATGCCAGGGAGGATTCAGCATATCCACTGATGAAAATCCAAAATGGCACCCTATAAAACATTAGCATTAACATTTCCTTTAATTTATGTTGAATTTTTTATTTTTAAATGTTGTGAGTACATAGTAAATATATATATATGTATACAAGATATTTTGATATTTTAAATGCATACTAATCACATCAGGACAAATTGAGTATCCATCACCTCAAACATTTATCCTTTCTTTATGTTATAAACAATCCAATTATACCCTTTTAGTTGTTTTTAAATGTACAGTAAATTGTTTACTGCGGTCACCCTGTTGTGCTATCAAATACCAGATCTTATTCATTCTATCTAACTCTATTTTTGTACCCATTAACTATCCCCGTCCCTCCCCACTACTTTCCTACCCTTTCTAAAGGGTCTATAGTGCAGATTAAGTCACATGTTTCTTTGTTGATTTTCTATCTGAAATATCTGTCCAATGCTGAAAGTAAGGTGTTGAAGCCTCCAGCTACTACTGTGTTGAGGTCTATCTCTCTTTAGCTCTAATAATATTTGCTTTATATATCTCGTGTTAAATGCATATATATTTGCGATTTATATCCTCTTGCTGAATTGACCCCTTTATTATTATATAATTACCTTCTTTGCCTCTTTTGATATTTTTGTCTTGAAATCTATTTTGTCTGATGTAAGTATAACTCCTCCTGCTCTATTTTGGTGCTGTTTGCATATAATATATTTTTCTACCCCTTTATTTTCAGTCTGTATGTGTCTTTTTAGGTGAATTGTGTTTCTTCTAGGCAACAAATCATTATGTCTTTTTTTTTTCTTTTAACCCATTCAGTCACCCTATGTCTTTTGATTGAAAAGCTTAGTCCCTTTATAGTCAATA
Organism: Mandrillus leucophaeus; assembly: GCF_000951045.1. Classification (NCBI taxonomy): domain Eukaryota; kingdom Metazoa; phylum Chordata; class Mammalia; order Primates; family Cercopithecidae; genus Mandrillus; species Mandrillus leucophaeus. The sequence goes on from NW_012103155.1 coordinate 2,555,116, forward strand.
TTATTACTGACAAGTAGGGAGTTACTCCTGCCGTTTTGTTACTTGTTTTCTGATTGTTTTTTGGTCTCTTCCTTCTTTTCCTTTCTATCTTCCTTTTAGTGAATGTGATTTTCTCTGGTAGTGTGTTTTAATTTTTTGTTTTTTGTCTTTTGCATATCTATTGTATGTTTTTTGAAGGAAGGAAGGAAGGAAGGAAAGAAGGAAGGAAGGAAGGAAAGAAGGAAGGAAGGCAGGAAGGAAGGAAGGAAAGAAGGAAGGAAGGAAGGAAAGAAAGAAAAGAAGAAAAGAAAGGAAAAGAAAAGAAAAGAAAAAAGAAAAGAAGAGAAAAGGAAAGTCTGTTGCCAGACATTTTGGAGTGCATGTTATTTGTTTCTTTTCTCTTGGTATTTGTAGTATCCTTTCTTTATCCTTGACCTTTGGGAGTTTGATTATTAAATGTTTTAAGGTAATCTTATTTCAGGTAAATCTTCTTGGTGTCTTATAATCTTCATATACTTGAATATTGATATCTTTCTCCAGATTTGGAGAGTTATCTATTATTATACCTTTTAATAAACTTTCTACCCCAATCTCTCTCTCTGTCTACTTCCTCTTTAAGGCCAATGACTCTTAAATTTGCCCTTTTGAGGCTATTTTCTAGATCTTGCAGGCATACTTTATTCTTTTTATTCTTTTTTATTTTATCTCTTCTAACTGTATTTTCAAATAGCCTGTCTTCAACCTCACTCACTTTTTCTTCGGCTTGATCAATTCTGCTGTTAAGAGACTCTGATGCATGCTTCAATGTGAAAATTGCATTTTTCAACTCCAGAGTTTCTGCTTGATTCTTTTTAATAATTTAAATTTCTTTGTTAAATTTATCTCATAGGATTCTAAAGTTCTTATCTGTGTTATGCTGAATTTCTTTGGTTTTCTCAACACAGCTATTTTGAATTCTCTGTCTGAAAGGTCACATATCCCACTCATATCTGTAGGTTTGCTCACTGGTACCTTGTTTAGTTCATTGGCAAGGTCATGTTTTCCAGAATTATGTTTTGATGCTATCCAGGTCTTCATGCCATCTTCTGGATGTTCATCAATGTTTGGGCATTGGAGAGTTAGGTATTTATTGTAGTCTTCACAGTCTAGGCTTGTTTGTACTCATCCTTCTGGGGAGGGCTTTCCATGTATTCTAAAGAATTTGGGTGTTGTAATCTAAGATTCGGTCACTGCAGCCACATCTGCATTAGGCAGCACCCCAAGCCCAGTAACACTGTGGTTCTTGTAGACTTATGTAGGTACTGACTTGGTGTTCTTGGATAAGATACCAAATAACTCTCAGGATTACCAGGCAGAGACTCTTGTTCTTTTCCTTTACTTTCCCCCATACAAATGGAGTCCCTCTCTCTCTCTCTAATGAGCTGCCTGAAGTTGGAGAATGGGTGACACAAGCATACCTGTGACCACCACCTCTGGAACTGTGCTAGTTCAGACGTGATGCCAGCACAGCACTGGGTCTTATCCATGGTCCATGGTAACCACTGCCTGGCTGCTGCCTATGTTTACTCAAGGTCCTAGGTCTCTACAATCAGCAGGTGGCAAAGCAAGCTAGGCTTGTGTTCTTCCCTTGAGGGTGGCAAGTTCCCCCTGGTCCCAGGCAGGTCCAGAGATGTTGTCTGGGAGTCACAGGCTAGAGTTAGAACCCCTAGGAATCTACTGGTGCTCTAGTCTACTATTGCTGAACTGGCACTCAAGTCACAAGACAGTTCTTCTCACTCTTCACCTTTCCACCATCAGATAAATCTCTCCCTACATCCACCATATCTCAGGCCCGTGGCAAGTATTGCCTAGCTACTGCCAATGTTCATGCAACGCTCAGAGGCTCTTTAGTCAGGTTGTGGGGAATGCTTTCAGACCTAAGACTCGCCATTAAGAGCTATAGGCTTCTCTCTGGCCTAAGGTAAGTCCAGAAATGTCATCCAAGAGCCAAGGCCTGGAATTGGGGACCCCAAAAGCCCAATTGGTGCTCTACCTGACTGTGACTGAGCTGACACCTAAGCTGAAAGACAAAGTCCCTTTACTCTTCCCTCTACTTTTCTCAAGCAGAAGGAGTCCCTCCCTGTAGCCACCACAGCTGAGAATGTACTGGGTCATACCTGAAGCCAGCATGTTTCTGAGTCTCACCCAAGACCCATGGTGAGTACTTCCTGGCTACCACTGCTGAATTTAGGACCCAGGGGCTCTTTAATAAACAGGTGATAAATTCTGCTAGGACTGGGTCCTTCCCTTCAAAGTAGAATGTTCCCTTCTGGCCAAGGGTGTGTCTAGAAATGTCCTCCAGGAGCTGGGGTCTGGAATGGGGACCTCAAGACTCTGCCTGGTGCCCTGTCTTACTGTGGCTAAGCTGATAGCCAAGTAGCAAGACAAAGTCCTCTTTACTTTTCCTTCTCCTCTACTCAAGCAGAAAGAAGGAGCTACATTGCCTGGGGTTGGGGAGTGTACTCCCTTGGCTGCGCCAGCTAGTGTCTCACTGGGTCACATGCACCCCAAGTCCACTGGCCTCTGAGCTCATTACAGCATGAGGACTTGTCCAGGGATTACAATCCTTGTGGACTTTTCAATTGTGGACTTGAAAATCCTAGACTGCTTTTCAAGTTTATTTAAGACCTCAATGCATGTTAGCCCACAGTGATAGGGCTTTCCAGAACTCAGGTTCCAACCAGTGCAATGGATGAGTCCCTTCTGGTTAGGGCAGGTTTAAATTCTCCCTCCATGGTCATCAGCTGAGTTTTGCCCGGTGTAACTTTCCTTTGTGAAAGAGCAGCACTGAGTTTCAAAGCAAAGCCCCACAATCAATGCACTGTCCCTCCCCGAAGTAAACAGATTCTCTCTCTGCATCATAAGGCCACAGCCAGGATATGGGGGGTGGGTTGATGCCAGCAATTCAAGACTGTCTTTCTTATTCTCTTCAGTGTCTTTTTCAGTGATATGAAGTTAAAATCAAGAACTATGATTGTTCACCTGTTTTTTTTGTTTTTTGTTTTTTTTTAATTCTTACAAAGGTGCTTTTTTGTGTGGAAAATTGTTCAATTTGGTGTTCCTATGGAAAGAATGATTGGTGGAAGCTTCTATTTGGCCATCTTGCTTTCCATTTTCTTTAAAGCTAAGCATATAGATACCATATGACTGAGCAATTTCACTGCTAGGTATTTACTCAAGATAATTAAAAACATACTTTCACACAATGATTTTTACCTGAATGATTATAGCAGCTTGTTTATAACAATCAAAAACTAGACAGAGTTCAAATGTTCATCTATAGTAAGTGAATAAATTGTGAAAAATGTATATGAGTTTCTGTTCAACAGCAAACAGAAACAAAGTACTGATACATGCAACAACATGAATGAATCTCAAAATCACTCTGCTAAGTCAAATAACCCAGACCAAAAGGACACATAATATCTGATTTAATATATACAACATTGTGGAAAAGATAAAACTAGAAGGATAGAAATCAAATCAGTGGTTGCCAGAGACTGAGAGGTGAGATGAGATTGATTCCTCCAATAAAGGACATAAAATCTATACTTTGACTTTGGTGGTAGTTCTATGGCTGTATATATTTGCCAAAAGTGATAGAATTGTACACTTAAAAGGATGAATTTTAACGTACATAAATTATACCACAACAAACCTGATGTTAAAAATAAATAAATACAGAAAACAGTATAGAAGTTCCTCAAAAAATTAAAAATAGAAAAACTACATGACCTAGTAATCCCACTACTGGGTATATAGCTGAAGGATTTGGAAACTGTATGTCGAAGAGATATCTGCCCTTCTTTGTTCATTGCAGCATTATTTTCAATGGCCAAGATATGGAATTAAGCTAAGTATCAACAGATGAATGGTTAAAGAAAGGATGGCATATATTCACCATGGGATACTATTCAGCCTTTAAAATAAAAGGAAAGAAATGCTGTCATTTGTGACATGAATGACCCTGGAGGACATTATGCTAAGTGAAATAAGCCAAGCACAGAAACACAAATACTGCATAATGTCACATACATGGGAAATCTAAAAAAGTTAAACTTATGAAAATAGAGAGTAGAATGGTAGTTACTAGTGGCTGAGAGTTGGGTGGAGTTGAGATGTTGGTCCAAGGGTAAAAAATTTTAGTTAGATAGAAGGAATAATTTCAAGAGATCTATTATATAGCGTAATGACTACAGTTAATAATAATGTATTGTATCTTGAAAATTGGTAAGAGAGTATATTTTAAGTACTTCACCACAAAAAATTATAAGTATGTGAGGTAATACATATGTTAATCAGATTGATTTAGCCATTCCACAATGTATATATGTTTTGAAACATCATGTTACACACCATAAACATATACAATTTATATATGTCAAATTAATAAACATAGTCATATGCTGAATAAAAACCCTTGAAAATAAAATTACTTATATAAAAGAATGACTTGTGATAATCACAATAACTAAGCAAATATGAAAAAAATTAAAGCAAACTAAAAAATAATATATATGGAAGACAAAGATATGCTAACGTAACAGTATGTGGTATCTCAGAAGTGCATAAGGCACTTCTAATCTGCAATGGAAGATATATATTCAAAGATATTATAGAAGAAAGCAACCATGTCTGTGGTCACTAGTGGAATGTTTATTAAAATGATGATTATACACCTATTAAAATGGCTAATATGAATAATACTGAAAATACCAAGTACTGATGAAGGGAGCATTGAATGTTCATACATTGTTTGCGGGAATGCAAAAGGGCATAGCCATTCATGGGAATAATGCGGCAGTTTCACCATGTACGTAAATTTATATACTTCCCATATGTTCCAGCAATCATACTCCTGCATATTTACCTAAAAGAAATGAAAATGTATATTCACACAAAAACATGTAAATGAATGTTTATAGCAATTCTATTCATAACAATTAAAATGTGAAAACAAGCCAAAAGTCCTTCAATGGGTGAATAGATAAACAGTTATATTCACATACAATTAAATACTACTCAGCATCAAAAAGAAATGTGTTACTGACACCTATGAAACTTGGATGAATCTCAAAGGCAGTATCCTGAAAGAGTCAGTCTCCAAAGAGTACATACTACATCATTTAATTTACATGATATTCTTCAAAAGACAAAACTATGTGGCAGGGAACAGACCAGTGGTTGTCAGGGGTTGAGGTACAAGGAGGCTATGACTATAAAGGCATAAATAAGGTAGACTTTTGGACCGATAGGACTTCTCTGTGACCTGATTGCAGTGGTGGTTACACAAATCTACAGATGTGTTAACATTAGTAGAACTCTACACACACACACCAAAGAGGCAATTTTACTATTTGTTAATTTTAAAATAATATTAAAACAGTGCAAAATAAGAAAATGAAAATAATAAAGAATTGTGAAGTGTTAGTAACTAGAACAAAAAATATAAACTAAATACCTCCAACCAAACTTGAATTTCTGGGGGCCTACATTTTACAGGAAGATTACAAACCTTTGTATTGCATCTCTTTCACTCACAGCCAGTGTAGGAATGTGCCATGATGAGTAACTTTACAGTTTCAAGTTTCAGCTGCAGCTGGATCTCTATGTCAGTAACTGTGACTAGATGGGTAATAATGAGCTCCATTTCTTATATACTTCTAATACTCATAGGCCCTGGAGTGAAGCATTATCAGAAAGAGAACTGACATTATCCTATCAGAATATGTCATTCTGCATTGCTGATGGCCATCTTGTGTAGATGATATTGCTTACAGAGATTCTTTTCTTTCTTTCTTAATATGGATCTAGAAGCTATACTGTAATGTCTGTGTGAATTAATGTGTTTATCTTTGTGAGCTGTGTGTGTGTGCAAGAGCCTGCGTGGTATCTGTGGTGTGCTTGCATGCTTGGAATAACTCGACAGATTCACCATTCTGCACCTACAACTGCTTGTGGTCATTTTAAGGAACCTTGACCTAAAGTGTCAAAGCTGACACTGGACTATCCTGCTGTGAGAAGTCCCTACTCCACCTCACCTCCCACCCCCAACTAGTCTACGCTGCTATACTCCAATTTCAGAAACTAAGAATGTTTTTCTGGAAACATTGTGCATTTGGAAGGGTTAGATAGAAAAGAAGAATGAGGCACCAGGCAACAAAGTCCCAGTGGAAGGGATGCGAATGTTTCCTAAAGAAAAGTGCGGGGATGTTTTGGGGAAGTCTGAAGAGCAGTAGAAACCAGGGTCTGTCTACAAGGGTACACCTAAGGAGGGGTTCATTTTAATGTGTATTCTTTCTTTTGGAAAGAGCTAGTGGAATATACTTATAAACCACATAGCCTTGTTTTACAACCTTTGTGCTAGCTTCCCTAAAAGAACCCCATTTGTCATTGAAGTCTGAGACCCCCTCCTACATTAGCTTTGTATGACAAGGGACTACAGACAAGACAGCAGAAAGTAAGGGCATGAGCAGACAGCTCCTCACGCACTCTTGCACTGATGCTGGGGAGATGAAGCAACAAGCTGGGGAGGGAGACCGAGTTCAGAATGACCAGAAGGTCTATAGTTGTGAGGTGAGTGGTGGCCCTCAGCAAGGCTGGGACCACAGAGAGAAGATGCTCAGTGGCTGCCTTCAGGAGCTGACTTGAGATACAACTCTTTCATTTCCTAAAATATACAGGGCAGCATTTCTTAAGGGACTGTCTACTGACCTGGGGACTTATGTTTTAAATGCACATTCCTAGGCCCTACATCAGACATGCTGACTCAGAATGTCCAAAGGCAGAACCAAGACATTTTACATTTTAAAATGTAACTCCCAGGTAATTCTCAGGCAGCATGAGTTTTGAAATTTTACCCTTGAGGTGACCCTTCAGTGAGTAGGTAAGCTGAACCTCCTTCATCTCTTTCTCCTCCTCCTTTTTCTTCCTCCTCCTTCTCTTCTCTTTCTCCTTTCCTCCCTCCTCCTTTTTTTTCATCTCACTTCTCTTCTTCTTCTCTGCCTCCTCATTATGATGATGATTGTTACTTTTATTATTATCTTTACCAGAGAAATGAGAGGGATGGGGATTTTTTTTTCTACCACAGGCTAATGTAGTTATGAGCTAAATATTTTTAAAGAACTATGAAAACAGTGTTTCCCAGGGCCTTCCCTCTATCCTAATTAGGGATAAAAAAGTACACTATTTCATACTCCCCAAAGATAATACTTCTCTATAGTTAGTAATGCTGTGAGCTGCCACTATGGAAAAATTGTTTACATACAAAGTTTCACCCCTGCTGAAGAAGATTCATATGAGTTATGTGAACCCAGTAAAAATGTATCTGTCAGCAAGAAGAGTAATAATTCAGTTTACATGTATTTTTATATGTAGTAATTTCTATAAACTAAGTTTCACACTCTGAATATGTTGCTGTAATGCAGGAATGTTTTATAATCTGAACATTTTCCAAGTATTTTGGATTGGTAATGCCACTTTTTTTTAACATTGTAAAACCCATCTTCACTCTTCCCCTGAGTGACTCAGATTATAAACTTTGACAATATTCAGGGCAGTTTTACTACATTTTTTTATTTGAAGTCTTATATGTTTTAATGGTTAAAAATAAATCTTTGGTCCAGACAGAGAAAAAGTAATAAAAAGATGTAATAGTTGAATTCACAAAGGAAGAAAAGTGTTTCTCTTCTACATGTGTAGATTTCCAAAGTTAGTTTCAAAATTCCTCATTATTCTATGGTCTATTTATAAGAATATGCATTCATCCATTGTATTGAGTCTCTTTTAAATACAGTATATTAGAGAAAGCTTTTCAATATTACTTTGGAAAAAAATCTTACTTCAAAATAATATCTTTATATATTTAAAATGTGTTGGGTTAGAGAATATCAATTCGGAAACACCCTGTTTTTTTTCTCTCCAACTTCTACGTTCAAGGGATACAAGTGGTACGTGTGCAGTTTTGTTACCTGGGTAAGTTGTGTGTCAGGGGGTTTGGTATGTAGATTAATTTTCTCACCCAGGTAATCAAATAAAAGCCAATAGGTAGTTTTTAAATCCTCACCCTCCTCCACCCTCAAGTAGGCCTTGATGTCTATTGTTCCCTTCTTTGTGTCCATGTATACTCAGTGCTTACCTTCCACTTATAAAGGAGAACATGTGGTATTTGTTTTTCTGTTCCTGCATCAAATTGTTTACTATAATGACCCCCAATTCCATCCATATTGCTGCAAAGGACATGATTTCATTCTTTTTATGACTGCATAGTATTCCATGGTATACAGAGACATCTGCTTTTATTTTAAAATTACATCTTTGTGTCTTAACCTTGACATTTATTGACTCCATTTTATATACTCCATAAAACATTCAAGAAATGGGTGTTTGTGAGGCAACTAAAAAAAATCCTGCATGTATTAAATGCCACCCACTGTGAATTAATTCTTTATCACAACACCCTAACATTCTATTTATCCCCATTTTGCCGATAAAAATACTGAAGTTCAAAGAGGTTACACAACTTGCTCATGCCCACATAACCAGTAAAGGAGGCAACTAAATCTCAGGCTGAGGTCCTCATGACCTCCAAGCTTTTATGGTTCCCAATATGCCAGTGACTTCTCAGCTGCAGGTAAAATGATGCTGAAGTAAATAAGCCTGTTCTGCTGCAAATCTACTTAAATGCATTATTTAGAGACAAGTTTCAAATACTTTAAATAATGTTATTCATATCACTCTTATTATTGAATAAATTATGAAAATACTGCTTAGTGTCTTATGAACACTACTCCTGAGAAAAAGTATAGAATAAAACAGCATAAATTTTCTCTACCTTAGGATTTTTAAATCTTTTTAATAATCCCCTCTAATTTCTATTATTTTATTTTTTACAAAACAGAAGAATATGAATTTAATAACTATTTTTATAGATTTAAGAATTTCATTATTTAAAATTCTAACTGAAGCAGAACAACTAAATTTACATGACTGTGACCTGTCCGAACCTTGTCAATTACTCTAACTCTGTCTTTTTAACCATTTGAAATTGTTCTGTTAGTAATTATTACAGTGCTATTCTAGCAATAAAAATGATAGAACCCATGAGTAGTTTTATTTTAGCATATGTTTATATTGTATTTTATTATATGTTCTAAAATTATAAGATTGTTTTCAGAAAATAAAGCATTCATCATGTGACTTTTACAGTGGGACCTTTGTGTGAGACCCTACTGATTGACCTTTGGGAAGGACAGACATACTTGGTCATGAATCTGGGGTTACAGCTTTAGAAACTGTAGTGATCGTACCCCTACTTGATTCTTCTCTTTCTTAGATCCCTACTGTGTGAGGATCAAGGCAACACAGAAATGTATATTTACCTTGAGACTCAAGAGTTATATATACAAGAGTAACTGTTCAAAGTCTTTTTGATTTCTAAAAAATCTTTCATATATTGATTTTATTTGCAAATTTCTAGTCATTTTTATACTTATATAAGAGTTGTATATATAAATTAACTGCTCAAAATCTTTTCTATTTCTAAAAAATCTTTGATATGTTTATTTGCAAATTTCTAATCATTTTTATATTAATTTTTCATGACAAAGTAGTAAGCTTAAATAAACTGTAGCCACAAAGCAAATAAGTAGCAGAATAGAGATTCAAACCCAGGTTTATCTAACTACAAAACCTGTGCCTTTTTAGGTAGACCTCTGCTTTTGTGATTATTTTTAGCCCTTCTATTCTATGATTTTACTAAGCCCAGGGCATATTTTGAATTTATTCTTTTAATCTAATAAATTCCTGATAACTTCTGTCTTTGCCCCTTTCTCTAAAATGCCAAGTGATGAAAAATAATCAGTTAGTTAACGGTTTCAGACCCATTAATCAACTTTTTGTTCATATTAAATAATCAAGCAATTTACATGGGTTGGGAGTAGGGAGTGGGAAAAGGCAGAAATATAAAATTTGCTTAAAATACCAATTGCTCTAATTTTAACCCAGCAATGTGGGATTTAAAACATAGAATAGCTATTTCATTCAGTCAGGCTTTTCTTTGTTAGTTTTTAACAATTTGGTTTTTTTTTTTCTCTTTACAAAATAATAGAGTTGATTAGTTCTGTCTAGAAGTAGGTGATTAGTTCTGTCTAGAAGTAGGTTTTTGTCATAAGACTATGTGAAAATAATTTTCTTTTTTTTTTTTTTTTTTTTATTGCTCTACAGAGAGGGATTCTGTTCAGTTCTTTAGATTCTAAAGTTTAGGAGATGTAAAAAAAACAATTATTTATACATAGAGAATGTATTATTACCATACTAAAAACAAGG
>NW_012103155.1:2566719-2576274 GCF_000951045.1 Mandrillus leucophaeus
CGTCTCTACTAAAAATACAAAAACTTAGCTGGGCATGGTGGCAGGCACCTGTAATCCCAGCTACTTGGGAGGCTGAGGCAGGAGAATTACTTGAACTTGGGAGGTGGAGGTTACAGTGAGCTGAGATTGTGCCATTGTACTCCAGGCTGAGCAACAAGAGCAAGACTTCATCTAAAAAAAAAAAATTGAAGGACAGAATTACATGAGAAATCCATAAGAACTGTAATTTTACACACATATATACACTGTGACAAACACACACAATGTGTAGTCATTCATAGGAGTTTATGTAATATAAATCCTTCTAAAACTTAGCCAGTTTTGTTCTAAGATGGATAATGTGTTAGCAATATAATAGAAGGATTTTGTGCCATGTAAACCAAGAATTCAGAATGCAAACCATTGGACCCACAGGATAAGTTTGTTTTATCTGAACTTGGAAGAACAGGACCTATGAAAACAAACCAATTTGCTTCCAATCCAAATTATCAACTGGAGAGATTCTTCAACAGAATACCAGAAACAGATGTGAATGCCTTTTCTCCATGACTGCAAGCCAGTAAATAATTTCTTGCTATTTTATCCCTTTATGATAAAACCTCAAGCTCCCATTCATACCAGGAGAGAGGAAAACCCTAGGAGAAATATGATACCATTTGGCTCAAATTTTTTCATCTCTCCTGTAGATACTGGATAGGTTACCAGGTCTCTCAACTGTGTGTTTTACACTGACAGTGTTTTTAGGATATGGCCTCATTAGAACATACTTTCTCCAGTCTGCAAAATAAGCTTAGTTTCTGAATTGTGAAGAGGTGTCACATTAAGCATCCTTCCACTTTTGAAACAAAGGGGACTTATGTAGTAATGACTTTATGTACTAAAATGACTTAATTTTCTTTTGAGAATGATTTATTTTTCTGGAGCCCATATTTTCCAGGAGAAGCTAATGTGCTAGCTTTTGTATCCTTGGAAGCATGAGTTCAAATTTGGCCCATGGTAAGCAACAAGCAACAGTGTTTGGCCTGGTCTCAATCTGTTCTCTGGGCTTCTACATCATCATCTCCCACGCACAACTCAACACCATTAACACAACTGGAAACATCTGCTGGACAAAGAGCCCAGATTTGAGTAGAGAGGATAGCCAAAGACTCCCAATACTGCACTATGAGAAAACCAAAACTTACCGCTATAATCAAAAGCAAAGTCAGGAAACTATTTGAGATTTACATAGATTAGGAGGAGCTGGCCAATGGGTTCTAGAATTCCTTATAGAAATCTGGACTTTTAAAGACAACTGTGCTGTTCACTTACGTTTACAACTATTTGCCTACTTGGGTGGGCCCCTTTCGGAAGATAAATTCATGGAGCCACATATTCTCCAAATGTACATAGGTTGTAGATTTCAAGTGGTGTAAAATGTCCTAGATCCTTATGAACTTAAACACAATCACAGATGTTCTGGAATGAGGAAAAGGTCATGTTTAAAAACACTAGCAGGTAGAGCAGTCAGTTTAAACCAGTTTAAAACTAAATGGAATCATTTTCAAAAACTTTCTTGCTTTGTCCTTAGCACCTCATTCCCCACCTCATTCCCCTTCTTTTAACAAAAGAAAAAAAATTAAAAATTTTATGTAATGAAAGATATCACTATGATATTAAAAACTGAATTGTTTCTCGAGAGAATTTTTTAAGTCTGCTATTTACCTTAGGTACAGCATTCATCATCTGATAGCACCCTGTGAAGGCACCTGAACTCTCAGCTAAGCTGCTCCTAATTAATCCCATTTTACAGACTGATATTTCCAGTTTGTATTGTTTTAAAATCTTGTAATAAATATATACTGTAGTTTATGTGATCAATAATATTTAAAAGAGAAAAAAATGGTAATCTTTTTTAGGAAATTGATCTTGAGAAACAAGGTTATATATGAATGCTTAAGAAAAAGTTTGCAGGAATGTGTGTTTTTATGACCAAGTAGAAAGGAGGAGAATTCACATGCCAAAGAGTTTCATTCAAAAGAACGATACCAACAAACATCTTCAATAAGATGTAAAGTCATCAACTGTTGTATTTGAGGGTGGAATATGAGCCAAATCCAAGAGAGATCATAAGAAAATATAGTAGAAAGATGATCTCCATACAACACTCGTGTTAAGTTTACCCCAGTTAGGTTAAATACAGAATCTAACAGCAACATCTTTTTGACAGGCACAGTTCGGTTTGGAAGAAGCAGTCATGTTCTGCATCACCATCTGTTCCTTGGTGTAGACAAAGTAAGAAGAAACAGATACAGAGTAACTGCAGCAACTTAGTTTATCAAAGAGCTTCATACAAAATTCCCACTGCTTCACAGTAGCCTTAAGAATGAGAATGAGCCATGCCTAAAATTGACTACTGCTGAGGCTTCAGACTTAAAAGGAAGGTGCAAAGCAAGTTAGTGATTCCTGACTAAAAGCAGGCACATGGTTCCAGGAGTCCCGGCAAACCTCTAATCATAAAACCTAAGGAATTGGCTGGGCTCGGTGGCTCACTTCTGTAATCCCAGCACTTTGGGAGGCTGAGGCAGGTGAATCACCTGAGGTCAGGAGTTCGAGACCAGCCTGGTCAAGGTGGTGAAACCCCATCTCTACTAAAAATACAAAAATTAGCCAGGCTTGATGGTGTGCACCTGTAATCCCAGCTTGTCTACTCGGGAGGCTGAGGCAGGAGAATTGCTAGAAACCGGGAGGCAGAGGCTGCAGTGAGCCGAGATCGTGCCACTGCACTACAGCCTGGGCAACAGGGCAAGGCTCCATCTCAATCAATCAATCAATCAATCAATCAATCAATCAAAGGAATTTTAGAGGCAGAGAGAATAAAAATTACCTAGTCTTATCTTTCAACATTTTACTCAAGGATACAAAATGGAAAAAGGACAGAGCCAGTTCTAGAATCCAGGTCATCCAATTTCCAGTTCAGTGCTGTTTCTACCACACCATCAGGCCTACGTGACTTAGCAAACATTGAGCCAGTGTCAGCCTTGGCTAAACCCTGGCTAGTGCAAGGTTGGTCCTACGTGGCTCTGTGCCTTGAAGCTTCAAGTAAATGGAGTGCTCACATCCCTAAGTATCTCATCTGCTTATCTGAGTTTCTTTTGTGTAGTACTGGAATATGCCTATTTTTCATAGCTTTAGGAAGCTGGAAATAACTGCAGTTTGAGAAAGAAAAGCACAGAATAAATACTAAATCGTTTCACAAAAAGCCTCAAAAATTAATTTACAAATTATGGGTTTGTCAAGTATTCTATAAATACTTTGAGTTGGGCCTGAGTTAACTGCAGACAGTTTTCAGCAAAGGTAAAATGAAGTAATTCTATTCACCTTTGGGTGTGTTGTAAATTCCAGCATTTCTCTTGAGGACCATCCCTACCATGGTTTGAACCTGTCCCCAAAAAATGTGTGTTGGAAGCTTAATCCCTGATGCAACAGTCTTCGTAGGTATGGCGTAATGAGAGGTGGTTAGGCCATGAGGGCACTGCCCTCTTGAATAGATTAATGCCATTATCTCTGACTGGGTTTCTTATAAAAGGATGAATTAGCACCCTTTTTGCTCTGTCTCTCTCACCTTCTCATGCCCTTCTCCCTTTTGCCAAGGGATGATGCAACACGAAAGCTCTTGTAACATGTCAGCTGCTTGATCTTAGACTTTGCAAACTCTAGAACTGTGAGTCAGTTTTTGTTCACTTTAAATTACCTAGTCTGTGGTATTCTGTTATAGCAGCACAAAATGAACTAAGACAGCCTTCAAAGAGGAGATGTGGGCAGCAACTCCTGGGCTGAACGTGGGTGTGATTGCGGGGCAGGGTTAGTTGCTCAGCTGCCACAAGAGTCAGAGTCCAAGCCCTCTTCTCACTGTTTTCTCTACCCAACACCCACCCATGTACTGCACAGAGTCATGGAACAGAGTTCCTGAACAGGTCACTTCTTCTCTAGGTTAGCAGAGGGTTGGATATGTTTTACATGTCCAGAATTTTATAAACAATAACTTATTAATTATTCTTGGCAGACTATTCTTCCAACCCAACTGTACTTATATTTGCTATTCTATGAATTGATTATTCAATGACTGGACTACTTCTATGAATGGAATTAAACCAAAAGCTACATATCATGAGAGTCAGGCATGTGAATTTTTCATCTGCTCCTTTATCCCCTTGTTATAAAGTAATGACAGCACATAACAACATTTCCTTGAGTACTCTATCATAAATCCTATCTGTTTTGCATGGATGATGAGGGAAGGGATGGATGGATAGCTGTGTGTAAAAAATTCAATAAAAATAAAAAGCCTGGCCGGGCACGGTGGCTCACGCCTGTAATCCCAGCACTTTGGGAGGCCGAGGTGGGCAGATCACTAGGTCAGGAGATTGAGACCATCCTGGCTAACATGGTGAAACCCTGTCTCTACTAAAAATACAAAAAAATTAGCTGGGGGCACCTGTAGTCCCAGCTACTCGGGAGACTGAGGCAGAAGAATGGCGTGAACCCGGGAGGCGGAGGTTGCAATGAGCCGAGATCGTGCCACTGCACTCCAGCCTGGGCGACAGAGTGAGACTCCATCTCAATAAATAAATAAATAAATAAATAAATAAATAAATAAATAAATAAATAAAATAAAAAGCCTTAAGTTGTCTGTCTACTTAATTGAATAAGCCATGGAATAATAAGTTTAGAAAAGCCCTAAAACTTTTCCATGGTCTACAATGAAGTTTTCACTAGAGTGAGGCAAAGTAAGGAAATAGTGAGTTTTTGCAAAAGCTAAATTTTCTGTGATTTCAAACATTTTATTTCTTAGGGAGCAAAACGTCATTTTATTTAGTAAATATGGAAGATAGTAGAAAGTGGACTTGTTTTTAATGTTACAGTTGGCAAAATAAAATACTAGCTTTTCTATTTAATAGTAATTTAACCAGTCTGACTCAATTTTCTTATCCATAAATGCAATAATAACATCCTTATACACCTCAAAAAGGTATTATGAGTCAATTAAAATAACATCTGAGTAATGTAAATGAATGTAAATATCTAATTTGATATGTAGTTGTCAATTATCCTTGTCATTATGACAATCAATTAACTGTGTACAGTAAGCAAGGGGAAGCAATGGAAAAACTTCTGACTGAGAAAATAAAAAATAGAATAGCTTTAACTCCATTGGTAGGATAAATGCATTTGGAATTTTTAATGTGTTGGGGGACACATTTTTCGTTAAACTTGTGGAAAAGCTTCATGGAGGCTACATGGTCTAGTAATGTTTTGAATTTGTCTACAGATATAGGAGGAGGTATGCTTTTCCACCGAACAGAAACTCAAATATAAAGACAAAGAGACAGAAATAAGCAAACTTTCAGTGGAGAATGATGAAGGACTGGTGTAGCTGAAGGGGGAAGTTCAATATTGGGAGAAGTGGGAGAAAAGTTTCAATGCATTAGGTGAAGCCAATTTGTGATGGGCCTTGAAAGCCAACCTAGAGCATTTGTATTATGTTGGAGGGGAAAGGAGTGGCATATGCAAAGTGATATTTATGTTTTATCAAATAGGACATGGTATCTCCTAAAATATCAGCGTAAATGAATAACTGGGGAGATCTCTCAGGGTCTCCCTTTTAGGAGATGAAAAATGTATCCAACAAAAGTGTAAGAGAGTGGATCTAATAATTAACTGACCCAGAAATACAAAGGGAGGACACAATGTTGTTAATATGTAGACTATAGTTTGAATTACATGATAACTTTTTAAAAGGTCTTAAGAACTTCCACAGCTTTTTCAAGATATGGATTCTATGCCCAGTCTTCATGCATAAGTTGAACTAACAATATCTTGATATTGGACTTCTTTGGTGCATTTTTGCAATAAATATATATTTCAAAATATTTATGTACTCAGATGAAAGAATATATAAATACTGCTCATATCTTTCTTACCAGATAATTATTTAGAAAAATATATATAAATGAAAGACTAAATTATAATATTCTTGAGATTTTTCATCTCATTTGATTCTTTCTCTTTCAATTGATGAGAAATAGCTGGTACACTAGCAAAAGTCCCAAGTTGGAAGGCAGAATAACACATAAGTTCCTATTCCAGTTCTGACACTAATTAGGTGATGATATGGTTTGGCTGTGTCTGCACCCAAATCTCAATGTGAATTGTATCTCCCAGAACTCCCATGTGTTGCAGGAGGGACCCAGGGGCAGGTAATTGAATCATGGGAGCTGGTCTTTCCCGTGCTATTCTTATGATAGTGAATAAGTCTCACAAAATCTGATGGGTTTATCAGGGATTTCCCTTTTTTACTTCCTCCATATTTTCTTTTGCTGCTGCCATGTAAGAAGTGCCTTTTGTCTCCAGTCATGATTCTGAGGCCTCCCCAGCCATGTGGAACTCTTAAGTCCAATGAAACCTCCTTTTCTTCCCAGTCTCGGGTATCTCTTTATCAGCAGCATGAAAATGGACAGTAAATTGGTACCAGTAGAGTGGTACCATATACAGTGGTATAATACAGTAAATTGGTACCAGTAGAATGGGGCATTGTGAGAGGGACCCAGGGGGAAGTAACTGAATCATGGGGGCCGATCTTTCCCTTGCTATTCTTGTGATAGTGCATAAGTCCCACAAGATCTGATGGGTTTTTCAGTGGTTTCTGCCTTTGCTTTGCTCCTCAGTTTCTCTTGCTGCTGCCATGTTAGAAGTGCCTTTCACCTCCGACCATGATTCTGAGGCCTCCCCAGCCATGTGGAACTGTAAGTCTAATTAAACCTCCTTTTCTTCCCAGTCTTGGGTATGTCTTTATCAGCACCACGAAAACAGACTAATACAGGTGATAAGGAAAATCATTGACTCTTTCTATGTTAGTTTCCTTTTTTAAATGATGAGGTTAAGCAAGTTAATCCCTAAGACTTCTTTTAAAATTACAATCACCTCTTGGTATCCTGGCCCATACCAAAATCCACAGATGTTCAAGTTTCTTACATAAAATAACATTTGCATATAACCTAGGCACATCCTACCATATACTTTAGATCATCTCCAAATTACTTGTAAAACTTAATATAATGTAAACACTATGTAAATAGTTATACTGTATTTTAAATTTGTATTTTTTTCTTAATATTTTTGATCTGCGATTGGTTCAATTGTGGATGCAGAATCTGTGAATTTGGAACCTGCAGATATGGAGAGCCACTGTGTGGGGTTAAACAAGTTACTGTCTAAGAGTTTTTCTAGCTGTAACATTCCCTAATTGTAATTTCCCAGTCCTGTAACATTGCAATGAGTTCTTGACTACCTAGTTTAGGCAGTTATAGATAAAAAAAATACTTTGGAGTAAACGAAAAAGAAAACATGTATAAAACTGTAAAACAGGGACTTTTTTTTACTTTGTGTAAAACCATTTTTACGGATTGGATTCAGCATTATTTAGGAGATGAAAACCATGGGATTGAAAATTTTAAATAAGTACTAAATCCCATTTGTATCTGTGGAGACATATGCTAAAGGAAGGAAAGAATATTTTTAAAGTACAAGTTATAAATTCCAACCTCAGTGAAACCTATAGTTAGAGCCTTTGTTTCCACAAATTTTGGAGAATATTTTTTCTCTAGAGAATATTTTACTTTTAGAGGATATTTTTTCATTCAAGATGTGTGTGTAGTGTATATACATATACATTCAGAAACTGAACACATTTTCAAAGTGTGTGTGTGTGTGAGAGAGAGAGAGAGAAAGACACTATGCTATACACATATTATAGAAAATAAAATCTAACAGAGTACCCTTCATCTTTGAAAATATAAGACCTACCAAACTGCTGAATAAAGAGAGAATCAAATAATTATGGACACAAATAGGTTTCATTCTATTATACTCAGAAAAGTAAAGTCATATATTTGCACATTGAAGTTATATTTTGGGAGTCAAATATTTATTGATAGTTTACTTTACTTTTATAAAAAATTCAGTGTTTCCCAAATTTAGACTCTTAAGAATATATCTCATGCTTATTAGCTCTTGGGAAATTATTATAGGAGTGTGACCCAATCAAAAATTCAGAGATTAATAGTTGTTAATAAGCTGAATTAAAAGATGTACTTCTGCTGTTATTTGGTTGATTCTTATGGTGTTATTTAAGGCAAGAAACATGATACTAAAAAGTTTAACCTAGAGCTATACTTTGTAAGCATAAAAGGTAAATATCTAAACAAATTCATCACATCAACTATCACAGCATTGGATACAGTTCTGTACTGTACAATTTAAACTGGTGTGGGTGATTTAGATCTATGTGTTCTTTCTGAAGAGGGTTGGGCAGTACTGTATTAGTCCATATTGGAGAAAAGCTAGGGACAATATATTAGTAAGAAGCATATATTCAGAAACTGACTACAAAATATTAATCAAATAAACATTTGCCCCACCATCTTTCTAACACCTGGATGTTCTGAACACCTATACCTATTGATATCAGGAAAATATGCAATTGGGTTAGCTCTTAAGTAACCACAGACACCAAATATCACATAGTTAACAGCAGGAGCATTGCTTTCATCACTCCATGGTACAGACACAATGCACTCATCTCCCAAATGCTTTTTGCAAATCCACACAAAGACATCAAATTAAATAAGATATTACAGAATTTAACTGAACGTGCCATATGAAATAGAAGTTGCTGAGGAGGGAATCTGAGGAGTTGGCCAAGGTTTTACACTGAAATTTTCCCCTCTTGTGCACACTTTTTCCAGGAGAGCTATGTCCAGAAATCATCCTTGCTTGCTTTCTATGAGGCCACCGCATCTCATTAGCTAACAATTAGAGCTCTGATAGGAACATGTTAGAGTAGTTAAAAGGGTGAAGCTTTGAGTTGTTTCCTAATTACAAACTGGTATCCTGAGAACGTAGAACACTTATTAATAAACAAGTACATTGCGAGAGCATATTTTCCATTTCTTAAATCAAGAAGATTTATGACGCTATGTGGTCATGCCTTGTAACTGATGTTTCCAATGAAGACTAATCTAATTTCCCAGTGCAAATCACACTGATGTGACCTAGAGACATTTCTGTTATGTCACAACAGCATTTAATATGAGCTGAAATTAGCCAGAATTACACCATGTTTCTGGCAAATAGTATGCTCCAAAAATATTACCATAGTAACATGTGTATTCTATCAACAATTCCCCTTTCATATTTTAAGGTCACATTCTATCAATAATTTTGAAGTGCATGAAAAAAAATTGTTTTGGAACACCAATCTGTTGCTATAAGGTATTTGTAACTCAATTTAAATGGCATATAGGATTTTTTTAAATATTTCTCTTCACTTAAGGAAACATTTACTTGCTCATTAGGCCAGATCAACTTTGCAGATGTAGTGAGAGCTTCCAGAGATGTTTTATATGACCAAGTGCTGAAATTCATTTTCTTTTTACTGTTTCTTTCATCACCTTCTAAGAAATTATATGTTCATTCCAAGGAGTTAAGTCTCAACTGACCATGGAAAGGTAATTT
>NW_012103155.1:2576374-2603739 GCF_000951045.1 Mandrillus leucophaeus
TGAAATGGTTATAACTGGCCCTTCACAGGTTTAAAACCATTCATTTCCTCCTTTCATCAACTAGGTTTGGTATGCTAAATGTTTATGTAAGTAACAATTTGTATGGGGTGAATTTAAAAAATGATAACTAAATTTATTATAATACTCCAGGTTGATGTGTGGATGGTTAAAAGAGAAAAAAAAAAGAAGAGAAAAGAAGAAAGTGAAGACAAAGGGAGAGAGGGGATAATATTTCAATGCCATCGGTTCTCACACAATGAACATTGTACAAGTAACAACCGGGTTTTAAAGAAAAAAATGACTTTTTTGGTTTTCCTGAAAAAGGAGCCAAAATTGTACGATACTGAACATGGGCACTTGTGGGTGAAAGGCAAATAATGATGCCAGAGGATGGGAAATAATTTCAAAAAGCTGTAATTTGATAAAAGCTTAAAATTCTCTTAAATGAAGTAATGGCCTGTCATGTAAAGATCATGTGTGAATACTTCAGTTTTCTGTATATAATAAGCTTCAGCTTGATACCATTAGGAATGATAAAAGGATTGTTTTGTGTAAAAAGATGGCATTTGATTAATCATATTCAGGGTACTGTATGTGAACAATGAACTTTTCAAAGATGTTAGCTCTATCTTTATGTTTTTGTCACCATCTGTAAATTAATGATCTAGAAAGCAAAGCATTTCATGTAAAGTCATTAATTTTTAGTTTGACTTGAACTCCTGAACTATATTGCAACTCTATGTTGGCATTTTCTCTCATAACAACATACTTCGTGTGCTCTATTGGCCTCATTTGAAATAACTTTTTGTTTGTTTCTCTCTGTGTTTGTTATCTTTCTGGTTGCTTGTATCGTGTTTCATTAAGTTTATACCAGTGTGGACAGTGACCTATATTTTAGTTTTTTTTAGTAGAATTCTTCATTCTTTGATAAACAACCATTTATAACTTGTGGGAAACTTTGGCCCAAAGAAACAGGACCATATTTTGTTTAAACTATGACAACAGATAGAATTTCTTTGATATGGCATTCACTTATTCAACACTGTTTAATTAATGACTATGCTGTTCTAGGTGTTGTGCATTTCAGTGGGTGGAAATGTGTAAACAAAATAGATATGGTCCCTCCCAACTGAAACTGATAATCAAAAAACAAAAACACATAGCAACATTTCTAATAATGAATATCAATAGGTGTTATGAACAGTATGTAAGTCTAGAGAACAAGAAGATGGGACACAATTTAGATTGGGGAGCTAAAAAAGGTCTCCCTAAAGTTTAATCTGATACTTGAAGATTTGTCAAAGAAAGAGAATTTGTGTGATGGTGGCTGGTTAAAAAAAAAAAAAAAAAAAAAAAAAAAACCCTGTGTATTGCAGGGGTGGGGGCAGGGTGCAAGATGGAGGGAGCTACAGATCTGCATCACAAGGAGTTAGGACAGAGCAGTGACAGATAATGTGAAAGAGATGGACTGGGGTCAGAACCACAACCCAAAGGCCTTACTAAGAGGTTTGAATTTTATCGTAAGGGTGATGTGGTGTGATTTGAGACAATTAAGACTGACAATGTGATGTTTTCAAAAGATGACTCTAGCTACTTTCTGAAGAATGAAATAGAGGGAAGGAAGAGTAGATATAAGGAAACTCAGAAGACTAAAAGACTAAAATCCAAGCAAGATATTATGGTCCATTTGATCAGATACTTGGCAGTGAAGATAGAGAAAGGTAGATAGATTTGAGGTATATTTTGGAAGCAAATCAACAGGACTTGATGAGATAATAGATCTCAGAAAATTATTCTCAGGTTTCTTGCAACGGTAGGTAGCCTCTATGATGCTCCCAATTATCTCCACCTCCAAACCTGTCCCTCTTTGTAACAGAGTTAGTCTGTGTGTTTAATAGAATATGGCAAATGTAATGGCACATAATTTCCAAGACAAGGTCATAAAAGACATTGTAGCTTCTGCCTTGTCATTTCCTCTTGGATCTCTTGCTCTGGAGTAGCAGCCCCATGAAGAGGCCTGTGGTGGCAGATCCCTGAGGACTCCTGCCAACAGCCACCCAGCAGCTGAGGCCTCTTGCAGAAAGCCATATGAGTGGGCCAGCTGACAAGCAAATCTTCCAGCCCTGGTCAAACCTTCAGGTAACATTTGGACCATGATCTCATAAGAAACCCCAAACCAGAACCGCTGAACTAAGCTGCTTCTGAACTGCTTATCCACAGAAGCTGCAAGATAATAAATTGGTCATTTGAGCTACTGTTTTGCAGCAATTTGTTGCATAATAATAGATAAGTAATGTTTTTACTTAAAGTCATTGGGAGTACTATTTACTAAGTGGCTAAAGACTAGGGAAGAAAGAGATTTATAGGGAAGGATCAAGAGTTAGGTTTATGTATCTACAGCTGTATATCCCTTGAAACACTCTAAAGTTGATGTCATGCAGAGAACAGAATACAAGAATATATGGAATTCATAAATGTGATCTGAGATAATGATATAAATTTTGGAATTACAAGCTTATAGATAATATCAACCATAAAAGCAGATATAATCACTGAGAAAGAGTATGATGTATTAATAAAAAAAGATAGCCTAGGAATCCCAAAACTCAGGTGTCTGAATCTGAATTCAGATATCTAGAAATCCCAAAATTCAGATATATTGAACCTGTCTTACACCACTTTAGTCCACTTCTCTCTCCAAGTCTCTCTTCTTCCAGCCACTTTGAAGGTGACTAATTCTACATAGACTTCTACAACTTTTGAACAGTTGCAACCTGACAAGCCCTCTTATCAGCCCACATTGGAACTTCTTTGTGTGCTTCTTGGGACACTCTCAGGAGCCACTCAGCACTCATGCATGTATAATTTGAAAGTGAAGAGCAATTATTGCCCATGCAATCACCAATGGGCGATCAACCAGTGATGGATAAGTGCTTCTTCTGTTCTTCCACAGGCACATAGTTCTGAGATGCATTTCAAAGAGTCCTCAAAAGCAACTCCAGGATCCAGGACAAATTGCTCAAAATTGTGGCTGACTTATTTTTGTATTGTTTTTCTCTTTTTTCCTATTTCCCTTTCTCTTTCCCTCAATCCTGCTTCCTGGGATCACAGCATGAATAAACTATTTGCCTGCAAGGTTTTATCTGCTTTCTGGGAAACTCAGTGATATGGTTAGGCTTTGTGTCCACCCCCCCAAAATCTTATCTTGAATTGTACTCCCCATAATCCCCACGTGTGAAGGGAGAAACCAAGTGGAGGTAATTGAATCATGGGGGTGGTCTCTCCCATGCTGTTCTTGTGATCATGAGTGAGTTTTCACGAGATCTGATGATTTTATAAGGAGCTCTTCCCCATTCGCTCAGCACTTCTTCCTGCCACATTGTGAAGAAGGTGCTGTGTTTCCCTTAGCCTTCCACCATGATTGTAAGTTTCCTGAGGCCTCCCCAGTCATGCTGAACTGTGAGTCAATTAAACCTCTTTCCTTTATGAATTACCCAGTCTTGGGCAGTTCTTTATAGCCATATGAAAATAGACTAATACACTCTTTCATATCTACACTCAGTAGATAGGAAAGACGTCAAAGAGGTGGAGGAAAACCAGAAAATGAGTGCCATGAATGCTAAGAGAAAATGAGGGTCACCTATGTTGAATGATTCTTAGAGGACTAGTCAAATGAAGGAAGTTTCACAACACTTTACTTTTCATCAAAGTTTCGTATCCTGTGAACCTCATAGCAGTTTTATAAGGTAGGCAAGACAAATGTTTCTCAAGGCCCAAGTAAGGTTAACATCCAGAACAGTTAAGTATGTATCCAAGCTTATGCATTAAGGGTCCACATGTTCTGACTCTAGTTCATTTATTTCACAGAGCATTATGTATATCATGGTTGTCTGAAATCAACTTCAATAAGTACAGATGCAGTCCATCATTTATAAGAATGTCATTGTAGACACATGTTAACAGTGTAGAAATAGTTTAAATTCTGGAAGTTCTTTGAGAAACCTTATACCAGAGAAAATAGATATTTTAAAAGGACTTAAGTCTGACTAGATAAACATAAAGTGTTGTATGAACTACAACTATTTTACAGCCGCTAAAACATTACTAAATAAAAATTATAGGAAAGCAAAACAGTTCAGTCAGATTGAAGACTGAGGCCATTTCAACCTGAGATGTAAGACTCCGTTATTCTAGAAAATTTCCGGGCCAAATAAATCAGTGGAATAACTTGAAATTTTAGATTGCAGTTGTTCACATAATTGTTGGGATTTAAGAGTGCCTGGTAAATGACACCCCTTTCCCTGACTGAATTCTGAATATGTGAAACAGGAGCCAGTCTGTTGGAGATAAAACTTTATGCAAGAGCTAGGTTACAGGACATAGCTTAGATATCCAACCAGTAGGATTTTTACCATTCAGTGCCCCCACCATTCTGAATCAAGGCTTGTGAAAATATGCATCCACAATACCTAGTATTGCTGCGTTGGACTGTTCAGATAAAAAAGAAAAGAAGTTTCCAGTATATATAGTCTTGTAATATATCTGCCCTCTCAATTAAGATATGTTCACTAATAGATGTCATACACTGATCAGACAGAGGAACGGACAAGAATGAGAAGTGAGTCAGAGGTGGGGCAAGCCAGGAGTATCACTGTTGCATGGTTTCACTCTTTAGACTAACCTAATGACAACTGCGGATCCCTAGAACCTAATCCTGCATTGAGAAGATTGGGTTAGAAGGAACCACATGGCAAAATAGAAGTAAGATGACATTAGAACTCTGTATAGTCTCTAAAAGAAGTATCATTTTGGATGCATACAATTGCACACACAGGAACACACAAATGATGATCTGGGAGCCTCCTGGGAAACATATATTTCATCCCCTACCAAGTGGTTAATCACTAGGTTAAGTGACTTTGGCTTTGCTTGCTTCATGTCATTAAACAGTGCCTAGACACGATACTAATATATTTCAATACTGCAAAGCACATCAATTTGAAATAACCATGTTTGCAAAACTCTTCTTTTAGGTTACCAGTTCTTATATTCTGAAATAGACACTGATTTAATTTTCACTAAATCTTTATCAGAATAAGAACTTTTTTTAAACAAAATCCTTTCTTCTTAAAAGTTTTTTTTTTTTTTAAAGAAGTTAAGCCTTTTACCTGATCGTAGAAACCACATAGTGTTCCTTGCAACACATACAATATAAAATTATCAGTAAAAGCGGCTGGAGCAGACACATAGGAAATAGCAGAACAAATAAGACAAATAAAGAAAACCATGGAGGAAAAAAAATCTACATTTTGCATTTCATCATTAACAGTAAAGCCTGTGGTGATGGAAGACCGAAAACAGCTTTATCCATGCAAAGAAACACAAAATAAGCAAAATATTTCTTCCTTTATAATTTACAATGTTGTTTCTTAAGCTTCATGAGCAAAACTCCAAAGAATACATACTAATTATTAACATTTTTGAGGCTAACAAAATAGCCAAAACCTCAAAACTACTAATAACAACATTTGGAATACGCTTAATAGTTTTAAAATGTTTTCTTTCTCTGGCAACATTACAAGGCAACCTATGTAGGCTATGAAGATTATTTAAGGGACTGGAAGAAACACACATACTTGGATGCCTAAATACAATTGAGAAAAAAATGTCAGTATAAACCTCGAAACCAGTAAAAATTGGAATTATTGTTAAGAATCTGGTCCTGGGACTTATTCTTGCCTTTTGAATTTAGACACTTAAAAACACAATCCTTGTATTTCAAGTTTGCCATAGTTCATTGATGAAAGAAGGGATTTCATAAGTCTGTGTTTATTCATCACATTGTGTTTAAACAAAAAACTAGCCACATGCATAAACATCAAAACAGTTGTTTTTTTGCTGGTGGTGGCTGATGTGTGCTGCTTTTACTATTCTTTTTTTATTTGTTAGAACTGTCTTTTTCTGATAACTGTTTTCTAGTGAGTATCTGCTAGAGAAAAGCTATGCTTGTTGGGTTTTAGAATTGCTAAATAGTTTAATTAATAATTAGGAGTCAATGATGATGGGACAGGAGGTTTTACTTAAGCCATATTGAAAAATACTTTGTGCATAAACAGAGTAATTCTTTGAGTACTTTCTCTGACTGCTTGCAGTCAATTCCAGTGCAAGGTCCCATACAGAGTGTTTAGTCACTAGGTGCCAACTGATGGCCTGGTTCTGTTCTCTGTGACGGGCGTGTCCTGAAATGATGACATTACATATGTAATGAAGCTCTGTGTTGAGTGAGCTCATAATTCCTGCTTTCTGAAGATTGACTTATTCTGCATTTTCTCTGTATTCATGTACTAAATCTCAAAATGAGCTCTAGTCCCAAGATATTTTAGAAATTGTACTGGTTTTGAATCAATCAAACACTGTTAAACACCACCTCATACCCTATATTTGGCTCAATTCTAAAGAAAATCTGAAAAACTTTTTAAACATAGTCTCTGACTTAAAAAAAATCTACAACCTAGTTTGGAAGAAAAAAAGTCACACAGAAATGAAGTAGAGAGCAATAGAAATCCAGAACCTAGCCGTCTTTGAGCTCTATGCCCACACTCTCAGCTACTAGAGGATGGAGACTGGCAGGAGAAAAGCAGAAGGTTCTGGAGTCCCAGGTAAGCAGAACCTAAAGAGATTTCACATCCAGGATTTAAGGCTGAAACTCATTCTTCAGCTGTTGGGGTGAGACCAGGGCTAGGGAAATGTGAATTGAAGCACAGTTCTGCAGTTTGGGATTTTTTTTAAAAAATTAACTTTTAGACAGGCAATACTAAGTCTGTAAGATGGGTCAGTTGACCCCTAAATGCATGGACAGAAGGAAGACAAAGGCCAGGAGCAGGCAGGGGCTCACACACCAAGCTGTCTTCTCCGGATCCCATGGCCGTGGTAGCAAACAGGCTGGTGCTGTAATGATTCGAACCTATTAGGTTCTGCATGAACCTAATCGGCTGAGCATTCACTCAGTGAATGAAATAGAGGATGGTCCTAATCCTGCATGATAACCATTTAATATGATTTCTGTCTGTCTGTCTCTCAACTCAACAGTAGGTGTAAAATGTATTCTATATTTAAAAATGAAATAAATGTTTTTCATAGATGGTATGAGCTCCCTAATATAACAGAAGACTTCTCAGGACAGAAGATGAGCTTTTCAGGGTCCTATAAAGCAAAGCGTCTTCATAAACTGCTCTAGAGGAAATTGTCCCGGGGAATCTTAAGTCTGTGGGCCAGTTTCCTCCTTCTATATTATCCCTAAGATGAGCACATCAGTGCTGTGTCTTATGTTGCATTAGAAGCCTTCCAACAGCCCAAGGACTAAACACTTTTAGTGTTGCAATCTCCTCTCTTATCTCTGAACATTTCTTTAGAAAACTATAACTGTCTTTGCAAATTAATATTTCCATCATTCTAAGGCTTTCATTTATATATAGGGCAAAATCAGTAAGATCATTTGGACTAATGTACTTAATCCACTAATCCAAGTGATGCTTCTTTGAGCATGTTCAGGGCTTGAGAATATATTTGTTCATTGCAAAGGATTATTCCTTACATCCTGTGCTCGCTTGTAGACTGAGCTTCAGAGACACTGTGGCAAGTGGAGTCCATAGGTTAAGCCTACCTGAATGTTAAAAATATCTGGTGAGAATTCCAAACTCAAAGGTGCTTACCTCGGGTGTCACTGACAGCGAAAGCCCTTTCATTAGACACAGCTAGATTTACCACCACGTCTGGAAAGCACTAGAGAAAGAGAGTCTGGGCCAGGGAGTCAAGGGGCATAAAGGCCACTCCCAGTCTACTGACTCAATATTTAACTGGGGACAAGTGGCTTAACTGTACTCAGATTCCTCAACCCTAAAGTCAAAGCAAAATAGTAATTAACATGTTTTAGTGCCTTTAGTGCATTCCAACTGATAGGTTAGTCTTTTCTGACCTAAAGAAATGAAGTGACTTGTCCAGGGTGAAGAGTTTCTTAATACCCAGGTAGGGAGGTGCTCTCATATTCCTGCCTTGAAGCACAGTGCTCTGCTTACTCTACTGTCAGCATAGCTATGCTGCCAGCCCTGGCTGGAGGAAAAATTATGAAACCATTTAAATTTGCTTTTGCTGGGTATTCAACTCAGCCTTTTATGAAGTTATAGGCCAATGTTTCTTTTTAAGGCAAATGTTATAAATACATAAATAAGCTGCTTCAGACTTGCAAGTAAGATTTGTAAACTTGAATTTCATCCTTGTTTAGATGCTGACTCAGGCTGGAGTTTGTTCAAACTCCTGTTTTAGCTCAAAAGAAAAATGGCTCCCAAACATAGCCTCTCAACACTTGTGCTTCAAATCAGCCAGTAGGAACTGAGATTTCAATGTACTATTCATGTCTGAAGCAGAGAACAGTACCCCAAATACACTGACATTCATGTTAAGTTCTCAAAGACTATTTGTCCATTTGTTTGTCAGTCTCTTTGTAAATCCAAATTATCTAAGAGAGATTTAAGTATCTAGCCATCTTTATATTTCCACCAATATAAGTATTAATCTAACTTTAAAACCAAGAACATTTTTCTTTACTGATATAGAATCTATCAGGCATTATTTTCTATGCCTCGTTTGTCTACACTGACAATTTGTTAGGAAAGTTGACTCCTCCTCTTGGTAATCTCGGCAAGTGTGTCAGGCAACTCCTTGGCCACTTTTGTGTCTATGCTGCTGCCTTGCCCCTTACCTTATGTTGTGTAGAATCCAATCAGCAGCACTCTTAACATGCTTAGTCTTTCAGTCCTTGAACCAATGTTTAGTCATCTCTTGAATCAATATTGGGCTCGTAGGCACTTAACCATTTATCCTGATCCTTTGGCTACATGCTTTAAGTGTTCTATTTTTTCTCTGCAGTAGATATGATTAGTTGCATCCACTCCCTACTTCTTCCTCAATAACAGAATCCTAATTGTCTCCAGGTATTCACTCCTATGTCACACAGGTAAGCATCTCCTTAGGAGCTATCACCTTGCCTCATCCTTGCCATTCCTGTTCAAAGAATGGATCTGACTGAGAAAATGTAAAGACTTCAATTTCTGTGACTGATTTAGAAATAGATATGGACACAAAGCACAAAAGAAGTGTGAACTAAAAGGAACAACTACATTATAGGGCAATGGGTAGCTCAAAAATCAAGAATTAAATACCTGATTAACTACTAACAGTATGCATAATACTCAATATTAGCATAATATCTCTCTGCAGAGGCTTTTGTTACTGATTTGAAAGGTCCTAGTAACAGTCCTCTACATACCATTCTTAGCCTGTCAGTGAGTGAGCTTTTATGGGTATATTAGTCCTTTTTCACACTGCTATAAAGAACTACCTGAGACTGGCTAATTTATTTTAAAAAATAAAATGAGGTTGAATTGACTCACAGTTCTGCAGGCTTAACAGGAAACATGGCTGGGAGGCCTCAGGAAACTTACAATCATGGCAGAAGATGAAGGGGAAGCCAGCACCTTCTTCACATGGTGGCAGGAGAGAAAGAGAATAAAGGGGGAAGTGCCACACACTTTTAAACAACCAGATCTCATGAGAACGAGCACAGCAAGGAGAAAATCTGCCCCTATGATCCAATCACCTCCCACCAGGCCCCTTCTCCAATTCAACATGAAATTTGGGTGGGAATAGAAATCCAAACCATGTGGATAGGGAATTCAAAGGATTTTTATTCTTGAATAAGTTAATTTGCCCTAAATAGGTTTATATATCTTGTCTGTGTGGTCAAAAGGGTGAAAAGCTGAACTATGTAATAATATGTGGTATGAGATAAGCAGAAGAAACTGCACTAGAAATTCTGGTATAACCTTGAATGATTAGATCAGAATATTTCAAGATTGCTGTACTCTGAAATTACTGGAATGTTTTGAGAATACTGAGTCCATGAAATTGAGAAAATTGTAAAAGTAATACAAAGTAGAGAGAGAGAGAGAGAGAGAGAGAGAGACCATAGGAAGAAGCCACTCCAAATAGGAATAGTGAGATTAGATGGCAAAATTATAAAAGTAGAGCAATAATATCTTTGTTTATTTTGTTTTGTTGCATGTTTGGGGGAATAATATTTAAATGTTAAATATTTGCAAAACATAAAATAAAATGTCATTTAGTAATATGAATGTGTGCCCCTACCTATCCAAACCCATACAGCATATCCTTTATTCCTTTAGTCCTCCATCCCTTCAGATTAGTTAGGCTTTGCTGTAGAACTTTTTAACTTCAGGAAAGGGATGTGACAATACAAGGCAGAGTGCTCTTTCTGCCTGTTTCTGGCTTTCAGTAAATAGAAAGGACTCATAGCATGGATAAAGTATTTTGGAAAAGACATCATGAGTCAGAGCAAATATTCCTCATCCTTTATATTCCACCCCATCCTGGGCCTCAGACTAACAACAAACAAAATTTTCAGGTTGGAAGAAGAAATGAACATCAGAGATAAGCCATAAGAGAAAGTTTGGTGGTTGAAAAACATAACTGTAAAATCCTTTGACACTCCTTCCATTGAAAAGAATGGGTCTGCATCCCCTCGACCTAGATCTGTATGTACTTTTGACCTCTTCAACCAATGACAGAAATAATTTTGTGTGACTTCTAAGGCTATGTCATAAAAAATGATGCAGCTCCCACCTTATTTTCTAGAACGCCAGCTCTTAGTGCCAGGAACTGCCAGGTAAGAATTCTGACTACACTGAGGCCACCATGCTCTGAGAAGTCAAGCCAGATGGAAAGACCACAGCAGGAGAACTGGTCAGCAGTCATACTCTTGAACTCATCCCAACCCAGACTCCAAACATGTGAATGGACACGTTTTCAGATGATTCCAGCACAAAGCCATTGAGTCACCTCCAGCCACTGAGTGTCCCCAGCCAAGACACCAGTCACCATCAAGCAGAGCTAGCCTGCCTGCTATGCCTGTCCAAATTCTTGACCCACTAAATTCTATGAAATTAATAAATTGTTGTTGAAGTTACTAAATTTTAAACTTAATTTGTTATGCAGTAATAGGAATCGTTCCTGTCTGTGAGCAAGTCCTCATGGACAATAAACTCAGATCTGTGTGTGGAATCTGGGAGAAAAAAAGACTGGTATCCTTCTCCATAGTAAAGCCCCAGAAAGAAAAAAGTCTCTAGAAGAAAACACTGTACAGGCATAGCTCATTTTATTGGCCTTTGTTTATTGCATCTCACAAATGTTACGGTTTTCACAAACTGAAAGTTTGTGGCAACCCCGAGTCTATTCAGCAAGTCGACCAGCACTATTTTTCCAACAGTATGTGCTCCCTTTGTGTCTCTGTCTCACATCTGGGTAATTCTCACAATATTTTAAACTTGCTGATTATGATTATATCTGTTATGGTGATCTGTGATCAGTGACCTTTGATGGTATAATAGTAAATATTTGGGGGCACCACAAACAGTACCTATATAAGATGGCCAACTTAATCGATAAATGTTGTGTGTATTCTGACTGCTCCACTAACTAGCTGTTTCTAGTCTCTCTCCCTCTCTGAGATTGTTCCCAGAGATAAAATTATGTTGAAATTAAGCTAATTAATAACCTTACAATGGCTTCTAATTGTTCAAATGAAAGGAAGAGTCACACGTCTCTCACTTTAAATCAAAAATAGAAATGATTCAGCTTAGTGAGGAAGGCATGTCAAAAGCTAAGACAGAAGGAAAGCTAGGCTTCTTGTGTGAAACAGCTGAGTTGTGAGCACAAATGAAAAGTTCTTGAAGGAAATTAAAAGTGCTACTGCAGTGAACACATAAATGGTAAGATAGCGAAATAGCCTTCTTGCTAATATGGAGACCGTTTTGGTGATCTGAATAGAAAATCAAAGCAACCACAACATGCCCTTGAGCCAAAGCCTAATCCAGAGCAAGGCTCTAACTCTACTCAATCCTATGAAGGCAGAGAGAGGTGAAGAAGCTGCAGAAGAAATGTTTAAAGCTGGCAGAGGTTGATTCATGAGATTTAAAAAAGCAGCTCTATCTGTAACAGAAACGTGCAAGGTAAGCAAAAGTGCTGATGTAGAAACTATAACAAGTTATCCAGAAAGTCTGGCAAAGATAGTTGATGAAGGTGGATACACTAAACAAGAGATTTTTAATGTAGACAAACAAAACTGACTTCTTATTTTTTTAATTTTACTTTAAGTTCTGGGATACATGTGCAGAATCTGCAGGTTTGTTACATAAGTATATATGTGCCATGGTGGTTTGCTGCACCCATCAACACATCACCTTGGTTTTAAGCCCTGCATGCATTAGGTATGTGTCCTAATGCTATCCCTCTTCTTGCCCCCAACCCTGACAGGCCCCGGTGTGTGATGTTCCCCTCCCTGTGTCCACTTATGAGTGAGAACATGCGGTGTCTGGTTTTCTGTTCCTGTGTTACTTTGCTGAGAATGATGGTTTCCAGCTTCATCTATGTCCCTGCAAAGGACATGAACTCATTCTTTTTTATGGCTGCATAGTATTCCATGCTGTATATGTGCCACATTTTCTTTATCTAGTCTATCATTTACGGGCATTTGGATTGGTTCCAGGTCTTTGCTATTGTAAATGGTGCTGTAATAAACATATGTGTGCATGTGTCTTTATAATAGAATGATTTGTAATCCTTTGGGTATATATCCAGCAATGGGATCGCCAGGTCAAATGGTATTTCTGGTTCTAGATCCTTGAGGAATCACCACAGTGTCTTTCACAATGGTTTAACTAATTTATACTCCTACCAACAATGTAAAAGTGTCATATTTCTCCACATCCTCTCTAGCATCTGTTGTTTCCTGGCTTTTTAATGATCGCCATTCTGACTGGCATGAGATGGTATTTCATTGTGGTTTTGATTTGCATTTTTCTAATGACTAATGATGATGAGCTATTTTTCATATGTCTGTTGGCTGCATAAATGTTTTCTTCTTAGGAGGGTCTGTTCATATACTTTGCCCCCTTTCTGATGGGGTTGTTTGTTTGTTTTTTCCAAATTTGTTTAAGTTCCTTGTAGATTTTGGATATTAGACCTTTGTTGAATGGATACATTGCAAAATTTTTCTCCCATTCTGTGAGTTGCCTGTTCACTCTGATGGTAGTTTTTTTTGTTGTTGTTTGTTTGTTTGTTTGTTTTTGGTTTGCTTTTGCTGTGCAGAAGCTCTTCAGTTTAATTAGATCCCATTTGTCAATTTTGACTTTTGTTGCCATTGCTTTTGGTGTTTTAGTCATGAAGTCTTTGCCCATGCCTATGTCCTGAATGGTATGCCTAGGTTTTCTTCTAGGGTTTTTATGGTTTTAGGTCTTACATTTAAGTCTTTAATCCATCTTGAGTTGAGTTGTGTATAAGGTGTAAGGGAGAGGTCCAGTTTCAGTGACAAAAGTGCCTTCTATTGGAAGATGTCATCTAGGACTATCATAGCTAGAGAGAAGTCAATGCCTGGCTTCAAAACTTCAAAGGACAGGCTATCTTGTTAGGAGCTAATGCAGCTGGTGACTTCAAGTTGAAGCCAGTGTTCATTGACCATGCTGAAAATCCTAGGATCATTAAGAATTATGCTAAATCTACTCTGCCTATTCTTTAGAAATAGAGTAACAAAGCCTAAATGATGGCACATTTGTTTGCAGCAAGGTTTACTAAATATTTTAGCTCACTGTTGAGACTTACTTCTCATTAAAAAGATTCTTTCAAAAATTACTGCTCATTGACAATTGACCTGGTCACCCAAGAACTCTGATAGAGATGTGCAAGGAGATCCATGTTGTTTTCATGCCTGATAACACAATATCATTTTGCAGCCCATGGATCAAGGAGACATTTCAACTTCAAGTCTTATTATTTAAGAAATACATTTTGTGATGTCATAGCTGCAATATATAGTGATTCTTCTGAGAGATCTGAGAAAAGTCTGTTGAAAACCTCCTGGAAAGAATTCTCCATTTTAAATGTCATTAAAAACATTTGGGATTCAAGGGAGGAGTTCAAAATATTAACAGGAACTTGGAAAAAGTTGATTCCAACCGTCACAGATGACTTTGAGGGGTTCAAGACTTCAGGGGAGGAAGTCACTCCCAATGTGGTGGAAATAGCAAGAGAACTAAAATTAGAAGTGGAACATGAAGGTGTGACTGAATTGCTGCAATCTTATGACAAAACCTGAAGAGATGAGAATGAGCAAACAAAATGGTCTCTTGAGATGGAATTTATGTCTGATGAAGATGCTGTGAACCCTGTTGAAATGACAACAATGGATTTTAAATATTACATAAACTTAGTTGATAAAGCACCAGTAGAGTTTGAAATGATTGACATTAATTTTGAAAGAAGTTCTAATGTAGGTAAAATGCTATTAAATGTTATCACATGCTACAGGGAAATATTTAATAAGAGAAAGAGTTGATCAATGCAACAAACTTCATTGTCTTATTTTAAGAAATTGCCACAACCACTCCAACATTCAGCAACCACCATCCTGATCAGTCAACAGCCATCAATATCAAGGCAAGACCCTCCACCAGCTGAAAGATTGTGATTTACTGAAGGCTCAGAGGATGGTTAGCCTATTTTAGAAATAAAGTAATAAATGTATGTGCATTTATTTAGACACAGTGCTATTGCACATTTAATAGACTACAGTGTAAACATAACTTTTATATGCACTGGTGTATTACTCTAGTCTCACACTGCTATAAAGTACTACCTGAGACTGAGTAATTTAGAAAGAAAAGAGGTTTAATTGACTCACAGTTTCACAAACTGTACAGGAAGTATGGATGCATAGGCCTCAGAAAACTTTCAATCATGGCAGAAAGCAAAGGGGAAGCAGGCACATCTTCACATGACAGAAGAGAGTGAACATGGAGGATGCTATACACTTATAAATAGCCAGATCTCATGAAAACTCCCTCACTATCAAGAGAACAGCAAGAAGGAAATCCACCCCCATTATCCAATCACCTCCCACTAGACCCCTCCTCCAACAGTGCAGAGGCAAAAATTCAAACCCTATCATTCTGCCCGTTGCCCCTGCTAAATTTCATGTCCTTCTCACATTTCAATATACAATCATGCCTTCCCAACAGTTCCCCAAAGTCTTAACTCATTCCAGCATTAACTCAAAGTCCACAGTCCAAAGTCTCATCAGAGACAAAGCAAGTCCCTTCCACCTATGAGCCTGTAAAATCAAAACCAGTTAGTTACTTCCAAGATACAACAGGGATACTGGCATTGGCTAAATATTCCCATTCCAAAAGGGAAAAATTGGTTAAAACAAATGGAGTACAGGCTTCATTCAAGTCCAAAACCCAGCAGGGCAGTTATTAAATCTTAAAGCTCCAGAATAATCTCCTTTGAGTCCATGTCTCACATCTAGGCAACATTGATGCAAGGGGTGGGCTCCCATGGACTTTGGGCTTCTCTGCCTCTGTGACCCTGCCCTGTGGCTGCTTTCACAAGCTGGCATTGAGTGCCTGCAGCTTTTCTAGGTCTATGGTGCAGGCTGTTGGTGGATCTACCATTCTGGGATCTGCAGGATGGTGGCCCTCTTCTCACAGCTCCACTAGGCAGTGACCCAGTGAGGACTCCATTTGAGGGCTCCAACCCCACATTTCCCCTCTGCACTGCCCTAAAAGAGGTTCTCCATGAGGGCTCTGCTTCTGCAGCAGACTTCTGCCTGGACATCCAGGCATTTTCATACATCTCCTAAAATCTATGCAGAGGCTCCCAAGCCTCAACTCTTGCCCTCTGCACACCCACAGGCTTACGATCATGGAAAGTCACAAAGGCCTATGGCTTGCAGTCTCTGTAGCTGAAGCCAGAGACATATCTGGACCCCTTATAGTCACAGCTGGAGCTGGAGCAGCTAGGATGCAGAGATCAGTGTCCTGAGGTTGTGCAGGGCAGCAGAGCCCTGCCTGCCCAGGAAACCATTCTTCCCTCCTAGGCCCCCAGCCCTCTGATGCAAGCGGCTAATGCAAAGATCTCTAAATGCCTTTGAGGTATTTTACCCATCCTTGGCTATCAACATTCGCCTCCTCTTTACTTATGTAAATGTATTCAGTCAGCTTCAATTCCTCATCAGAAAATGGGTTCTTCTTTTCTATCAAATGGCCAGGCTGCAAATTTTCCAAAATTTTATACCATGCTTCCCTTTTAAATATAAGTTTCAGTTTCAGATTATTGCTTTGCTCATGTATAACATAAGTGACCTTGGATCCAATTCCCAAAATGTTCCTCATTTCCATCTGAGACTTCCTCAGCTGGGATGTCATTGACTGTATCACTATCAGCATTTTGGTCACAACAATTTAACAAGTCTCTAGGAAGTTCCAAACTTTCCCTCACCTTCCTGTCTTCTTCTGAGCCCTCCAAACTGTTCTAACCTCTGCCCATTACCCGGTTCTAAAGTTGCTTGCATATTTTCAGGCATCTTTATAGCAAAGCCTCACCCTAGTATCAACTTTCTGTATTAGTCTGTTCTCACATTGCTGTAAAGAACTACCTGAGACTGGGTAATTCATAAAGAAAAGAAGTTTAATTGACTCTCAGTTATGTAGGCTGTAAGGAAGCATGGCTGGAGAGCCTTCAGAAAACTTTCAGTCATGGTGAAAGGCAAAGGAGAAGCTGATACATCTTCACTTGCCAGAGCAGGAGAGAGAGAACAGGAGGTGCTATACACTTTTAAACCACCAGATCTCATGAGAACTCATTCACTGTCACAAGAACAGAAAGGGGGAATTCCGCCCCCAAGATTTAATAACTTCCCAACAGGCCCCTCCTCCAACACTGGGGATCACAATTCCACAAATCCAAACTATATCTACTGGGAAACAAAAACTTCACATGACACACTTTATTGTGATATGCACATTATTGTGGTGGCCTGGAATGGAACCTATAATATCTCTGAGGTATGCCTGTAGTATGTTCAGGCAGCAAGAGTCAGCAATCAGCTCACAAAGTTGTCCTGTTCTCTGTGGCCCTGGTTCCACAGGCTGCTCCCTACATACCCTGAGTAACATGAAGGTAATAGAGAGGACTAGGGTTTTCAGAGCCTGTGGATGTTCACCAGACAGGGCCCCAGATTCTTTTGTGCCATCTCAGCTCTGCAAATCCTATACATAACTGTGAAGTGAAGAGATAGCCCTACAAATAATGGATTCATTTTCTGTCACCCTGTGAAATGAGAGTATAAGACATAAATATTATTGAATCATAGTAAAATTAAGGAAACAACCTTTCTTATACAACCAAGTGTATGCACTGAGATTCATTCTCACTCCTTATGCCAGCAAGTATTACTGAATTTTTTTTTTCCAAAAGTCTAATTCAGGTTAATCTTCCAGTGTTACCAGTTGTCTGATCACCAGTATTATCAGTTCCTTAATAAAGTATCTTTAATCTTCCACCATTGTCAACTTAATAAATACTGAACTCCTTGGCCTAGACTTCTATCACCACCCGTCCTAACTACATATGCAGCCCATCTCATAACACCCTCTAGTAAAACTCCCCATACCATTAAACTTCTCCTCACTCCCACACATGCAATATTCTTTCTGACTTCTAGGACTTTTCTGTGTTATTTCCCTTCCTAGAATGTCCTTCTTCCTTTCCCAAAACTGCATTGTGTGATCCTAGAGCTTCTAACAAACTCCTATTCATCCATCAAGAACCAGCACCAAAATTATCTCATTTGTAAAAGTTTTGTTATTATGCCCAGGCAAAGCAGAGTTAGTTTAGCTATTCCTTTGTTAGTGCCTCCTCAGCATATTTTTTATATTTCAGTTCTAACCCTTCTTATAAAGCATTGTAATTATTTACTTATATGTCTCTCCCCCTTAAAATTCTGGGCTCCGTAAGGGCAATGCATTCATCAAGGTTGGTATGATGATTGTTAAAATACTGGCTCCCAATGAATCATGCCTCTCTGTAGTCCTCTCCCACATTGACTTAAAGTTTTGCTATATGATTTGGTTTGGGACGAATTATTGCCAATAGAACACTGGCAAAGGTAATGCATGCAGAGGTTTTAAAAATGAATGGAGGCTTGCCTTTCTTCTTGAAAACGTCTTGGCTAGCATGCTGGAGACACATGGCTCTGCAAATTCTTCATCCTGGACTGGTCAGCTTCCATATGACTTGCCAACTGACCATAAACCCATGAGTGAGTCTGGTCAGTGCCTAGAGGAGAAAAGATGACCCATTTCAGTGGAGCCCTGTCTAAATTGCTAACACACAGATTAGTTTTAGTCTTTCGCCACTATGTTTGAGGTTATTCATTATAGAGCTAGACTGATACAGTTGAAAAATTTAGAGCATCTCAGAGGCTTAACACAATGACATTTATGTCTTGTTAAGTCACAGTCCAATGTAAGTGGATGGTGGTGGGAAGAATCATTCAGGAACCCAGGCTCATTTCTTCTTGAGATTCCTCTCTCTTCTAAGTCCTAGGAGTCTTTTTTATTTTTTTATTTTTTTATACTTTATTTATTTATTTATTTATTTATTTATTTGGAGATGGGTTCTCAATCTGTCGCCCAGGCTGGAGTGCAGTGACACAATCTCGGTTCACTGCAACCTCTGCCTTCCAGGTTTAAGTGATTATTCTGCCTCAGCCTCCTGAGTAGCTGGGACTACAGGCACACACCACCACACCAGTCTAATTTTTGTATTTTTAATAGAGACGGGGGTTCACCATACTGGGCAGACTGGTCTCGAACTCCTGACCTCATGATTCGCCTGCCTCAGCCTCCCAAAGTGCTGGGATTATAGGCGTGAGCCACTGCACCCATCTGGTCCTTGGAGTCTTATTCATTTCTGCATCAGATGGGAAACAGAAAGAGAGTCATACATGGGATATATTTGTAGGGTGGTTCTGAAGGAGGCAGGTAACATATCTACCTTCATTCTGCTAGCCAGAACATGATAAAGGAGACTGGAAAATGCCATCCAGCTGTGTGCCCTGAAAAAGAAGAACATATTGGTACGGACTAATAGTCACTGCCACAGGCAGAAATGTTTGATTGCATTGTGTATGTTCCCCAGTGCCTAGCAAAATGCCTGGTTTATAATAAATGCTTAGTAAATGCTTATGGAATGAGTGGGTGAAATAGTAATGTTGTAGTCCTATTAAGGATTAGATGTAAGAATTAAGCATGAAGGACATTTATCTCATCCAAGCTCATCTCTTAAAATCTTTGAAGCATGAACTTTATGGTGGAGCACTTACCAATTTAAAAACCAAGGCAACAAATGGATGTTGATGTTTTGCTGTGTCTGAATTCCTAATACTGAGATGATGACATTACAGTTTTTTCTTATCCTGAAATTTGTAAGAATTTAAAAATTCAAATTTAAAAGAACAAATTGAAAGTATATTTAACATTGTCTTCAATTCCTCAAATCTTCATGTATGTATGTGTATACATACATATACACATTATATTTTAAGTATATATAACATTAGTGCACTATCCAACCAAGTTGCCACTAACTTCAGCACTATTATATGATATATAAGTAATGTAATTAGAAATTCCATACAGTATTATCATACAATATAATTTGCACTGTAATGTATGATTTATAAGTATACTGTTAAAAAGCCAAAAAGTTCTTATTCTGTTATTGATCATTTAAATTTCAGAGTACTTTCATTCTCCTATCAGGTATAAAATTCTAGAATTCTTCAATTCTCTATTATAACATATACATTAGAGGTATCCTTCATTTTTCTCTACTTACTCATCAGTCAAATAAATATACATCAAGCTTCCTTAATCAAACTTCCAAGAATAGTCCCTTCTTTATTTTATTTTACCTGAGAAATGGGAACGTGTGTAAACAGACTATAAGGTATAGTCTCTGAACACCAAGCATCTAGGCAGAGAAGATGCAGTGGGATTCAGGCAGCCTTTAACCCACTGAGCCACAGGGTTGGACATGAGGGGACAACCGGAAACCTCCCTTTATGTGTTAATATTATCTTCACTGTTTGCCAATTATAGTTCATTAATATATTTTAAGGTAATCAGTATATAATTTCTCCAAGCATTCTAATGTGTAATGCACACAAAAGGATTGAGTTAATTATTATCACCTTGACCTGAAAGAGTATCTTAGATTATCAAGCCTACTAGCAGGAGCTTTAGAGAAAGGGATAGCTTATAG
Source organism: Mandrillus leucophaeus (assembly GCF_000951045.1). Lineage (NCBI taxonomy): Eukaryota > Metazoa > Chordata > Mammalia > Primates > Cercopithecidae > Mandrillus > Mandrillus leucophaeus. Next base: position 2,596,610 of record NW_012103155.1, read on the forward strand.
GAATATTTTGGTGAGGAAGAGAAGAGGTGAGATGTATCACAGGAGTGTGCATTGCAAGTCATGTCCATGAAGGGTCACCAGAGAGCAGGAGGAAGACCCTGGACACCCAAAGGGTGGTACCAGGACCCCTATGATCCTGGCTATGCCATCCTCCAGAGAAAATGAAACACTAAGAATCACAGGGGCAAGTACAAAGATTCTAGAGACCACAGGCTAATTGGGCAAGTGGAAGGCAGAATATGGAGACAATGCTGTTGGTTGAGAACAAGGAATATGTGGAATAGAGACAAGAAGTAAAGCAAAGCATGGGACACAGTATGAGTGGGGTTGGTTAGACTTATTCATTGACATACTTATTCTTTGGTTCAGATTGTAGACTTTCCTTTTTAGAGGCAGGGTTTTGCTCTGTCACCCAGACTGAAGTTCAGTGGCGTGATCATGGCTTCACTGCAGCCTCAAACTCCTGGACTCAAGTGATCCTCTTGCATCAGTCTCCCGAGTAGTTGGGACTACAAGTACGCACCACAGCGTCCCCCAAATTTTTAAAATTTTTTTAGAGAGTAGGACTTACTGTGTTGCCCAGGCTGGTCTCAACCTGCTGGCTTCAAGTTATCCTCCTATCTCAGCCTCCCAAAGTGCTGGGATTACAGGCATGAGCCACAGCACCCAGCAAATCCTAGACCTTTTTCCCCACAACATTGCCCTTAAACATCTGCAGGGTATACTTTCTGAGCTTAAATTTAGACCATACCTATGACATTAACTTGTCAATTCAGTGAAGGAAAAGTAACCCAGTTAAATCAAGGAAAAGATTTTTTTACAGCATGTATCTGTGGTTTGTACAAAGTTTTTACTTTTGACTGGCTATTTCGATGTTGTTAGAAATAGTGAGGATCCACTTCTAGAGACACTGGATATTAGAAACTGTTTTGATGACACTAGTATCACTCTAAAGTTAGAGATATAGCCCATGCCTGGTTTCCTCACTATTCAATTCACTTGCAAAAGGACTCTGCAGAACAGATTAACAGTACATTGTTCTGTAATTCTCTGGTTACTCTAACAGGGTCTGCGTAAATTTGTAGAGAAATGCAAACCAGCTTGAGGCAGCACTGCCCAATTTGATCAAAACTAAATGCAACCATCGTGGGTTCGAGTTTGGTGGTCCAAAACATTGGAATGTTTCAAAGACATCTAAATGCAATGCCAGTGTTGTTTTATTTGGTTTGGGGTTTGCTATCCCTTTATGTTAAACTGGAGTTCAGAAAAATTGCACAAAAGACTCACTGTCTGTTTTCATGAATGCCTCCATACCAAGTAGCCAATGTTACTGATAAATGAAAACATCAAATAAACATGAACAAAGTCTTTACTCACCTATCTCCTGAACTAAGAGGAAGCTGAGGCTGAAGCACACTTGATCTTTATTTAGCATCCTACCTAACAATAGAAATTCTATCTTAGGAAGTAGATTCTTGAGCCTCAGAATGGGAGTCTAGATTCTGAGCTTCATATTCACCTGTATTCTCCTGCAGTGTCCCATACAGTACCTGTGTCAAGTCCTTGTATCAAGCCTCTCTTTGAGGCTAGACCGGAAGTTGCATTTAACACTATCCAGATCTTCCTAAGGAAGATACAGGAATTATACACTCTCTTTGAACCCTGCAGAGAGATATTACACTATAATACAGGAGGAGGAGAAATTTAGTTCAGAATCCAGATCTGCAAATCATACATTTGTGATTCACCAAAACATATTCTTCTAATGAACTATTTTTAAATGTTTTGTTTGTTTAGCCCATATAGCAAAATACAGTCTTGTCAGTCAAGACAGACTTCAAACTGCTTCAGCCCGTTAGAAACGTTTCATTAATAACATGTGTTTACCATTGAGAGAAGTAGGCTTCGTGTGCTAAGATTTTGTTTGTCAGTCATTCATTGGAACCCCACTGTTAATAGCATACAATGGTTTGTGGTTATGCCACAATTTAACCCAGGTTTAAAAATACAAACTAGAGCCCTGGTGGTCTAGAAGGAACAGGGAGTAAGTGAAGGATTGGCTCAACCTGCTTTGTGGGCTAGTGGCTTGGAATGCTTTACAAACTAATCAAATTTATTGACTATGATCCTGAAAAAAAAAAAAATCACATGCTGGGGTGTGCATCCTGGTTTGACTGCAGTTTGGTGAGGTTCTGAATGTCTGAAGGGGGAAACAAGGCAACTATTTGGCATTCCTTTCCCCAAAGACAAATTAGAAACAGATATCACAGAATATGAGATTTTTCTTCAGCAGCCTAATAAGAAAAAGAGATTTTCCTCTATAGTTGTAATTCTATTGTATGTTAAGTATAGAGAAACAGAATTAGTATGGCGTTAGGCTGAATAGGTAATCACAATTCTATTAATTCAGTAATTTGGGCATCAAGGTTCTAAATACAGCAGATTAAAAAAAGGTTTTGCATGTAATATCAGTTTACCTTAATAGGACTGTCTGAAGAGGACTTGGGATTATACGTGCTAGCTGTATTTCATGTATAGCATACATACAACCTGAGGAGAAAAATTTACATTTTACACAGGTCTGTGTGTAATGTCCATTTAAAATACAATAAAACATAGTATCTACAATAATCGGAAGAAGATGCCTTTGTGTTTAATAAGCACCTCAGTTGTGCGGAAGCAAAATGAAGCACAAATAGTGGCTATATAATTTGTTTATGAAATCTCATAGTCCTAGAAATTACACCAGGATCCTGAACATTTGTGAAATTGTATATCACATGTGCCTAAAACCAATTTTCCAGTTGCTTGCAATTTATACTTTTAAAATATTTGTAATTCAAAATAAAATAGATCACATTCAGAGAAAATGTAACCCATAAAATATTATGTTAGGTAGTCATTATCTCTTTACACATTCCTGGAGGAAGATTTAGTAATTTAAAACATTTTAATGATTTCAGTTTGTTTTCCTTTCTTTATATCACTTTTTATTTAAGAACATATCTAGAGAAAAAAACTTTACTATTAAAAGAGTCATTTTCAAAGTTCCAAGTACTTAGAAAGTGAAGGATTATAAGAGACAACATCTGTTAAACTCATATATTACCTTTTCAAAAGCTAAAGCTGGTATTCACTTAGTCCACAAGTATACAGTGTGCATATACTCTATGTGCAGCAATATGTCAGGGACAACGAAGGCCATAAAGATGAATAAAAACAGATCTACCTTTGAGGAGCTAGTATACAAACAATGGTTCTTAAATTCTTCAGTGTCTGACAGAGTAACATTTCGATCTCTCATTTTTACATGATTCTTAATTTAGTATTTCTTAATGCAAAATCATGATTTTGCATGATTCTTAGAAATATTTCCTATGATACTGTTGTTTTAGTAGGACTTTGCATATAACCAACTTTTTCTATAATTAACTACGATGAAAACATAAAAAGGGCACAAATATATTTTGGGTAATTGGACCTTTCTCCAGGAAACATGGGAGCCAACACAGCCAGATGATGAACCTGGAGGCTGCTGAAGATGCTAAGCAGCAAAAGGACCTTTGACATCCAGGCTGAAGGAGAAGCTTCCAGAAACTGTGTCCTCTGCTTAAACTCTGACCAGACCACAAATACAGTCCACTTTAATCTTTACTTCTAGCTGGTCTACCATAAAACAGCATTTTGAGGTTGTGAAATATTTAATAATATGACAGGAATTTATTTTGTCTTATGAGGAAAATAATCTTTCACCAAATTACTTTAGAGCCAAGATTTTTTAAAATATGCCTTATTTGCAAGATTTCACATAGTAAATTCAATTTGCCGAGGAATCTCCATTCATTCACGTAATTACACAGAGAACGTAATTTCTTTGTTTGCTTGTTTGCTTCTTCCAACATAAATCTTACACTGGATTTTTAATTCTAGCATTAAATGTTAGATATTAAAATAATACCATCTCATGCCCTAATTTTCTTTAAATAAAAATATCACTGATTATAGAATCTTACAACTCAGGGCCTGAGAAAATTATTAAAATAATACCTTTCAGTGCCATCCTCACTGTGCTGTTGAAAACTGAAAATTGATTTTCTGATTGATTATTTTCAGAACACTGATGGTTTCCTGAAGGAACCTGTGGCTAGTGTCAATTTTACATTGATATTATACAGTACTCTTATTATTCTAACCATTTTTGCTAATATTTTCACATTGTTTCAATCAACAGATGGTAATTTCTATGACACTCTGAGGGTAACTGTTGTTTTTCCAACATTGCAATTACAAAGGGAAAGTTGAAAAAATATATTAAGGCTTCTAGGAGTTTGATTCAAACAGCTCAATAGTGCTGGGAATCCCAATCTTTCTGTTCATGGAACTGGATCACCATTTAAAGCTTAATCCAGCATTGTTCTTGCCTTGCAGCTTTGCCTAATTAAATTAAAAACATCCATTCATCAAAAGACATTAAAAGAATAAAAGGGCAAACTACAAAGTGGAAAATTTTATATATATATAATGTATGTTACATATAGAGTACCAAAAACATTCGTATCTAGCACATATAAAGAACTCTGGCAAATCAACAGGAAAAATGCAGACAACTCAATAGAGGAATAGGTAAAACACTTGAACAGGTACTTCATAAAGAAAGACATTCAAATGGCCAATAAACATACTTCCATATTGTCAAGTTCATTAGCCATCAGGGAAATGCAAATTAAACCACAATGAAATACCACTAAACAATAAAGACAAAAAATTCCAAGTTGGCAAAGATACAAAGCAACTTAAATCTTAATGCGCAACTGGTAGTGATGTGGATTGATACAACCATGTTGGAAAAAACTGGCAGTATCAATGAATCTTTAGTTATACATACATACATATTCAAAAAAATATATATTTGAGTTTACCAAAAGACTTAACTGGAATGTTTATAGCAGCACTTTTGTAATAGCTCCAAACAAAACTGGAAACTATCAAGATGTCTACCAACAGTAGAGTGTATAAATAAACTGTGCCATATTTACTCAATAGATTTTATAATACATCTGTGAGAATGAACAGTCTACAAGCATATGCAACAATTGGATAAATCTTGCAAACAAAATATTCAACAAAAAATGTCAGGCACAAAAGAATACCTAATGTATTCATGTAAATTACGCACAGAGTAATTGGCTTAATTAATTTACAAAATCGAGCTATACTGTTAGAAGTCAAAATAATGACTAATCTTTTGACTAGAAAGGAGCATAAGAAAGTTTCAAGGGTGTTGGTTATGTTGAGTTGCTTGTTTGTTTGTTTTGTCTGTTTTATATGGTTGTCAGTTTCAGAGGTCTGTTCAGTTTGTGAAAAATTCATCCAGGTGTGCTTAAGATAAACATACATTTGAATATGTATTTTTATATCCATTAGTTTTTATAATAACTTTGTCTCTTCATATTGCTTAGGAAAATAGTTGTGATATATCTTGTAGGTATCAAAGTAATAATCATGAAAAACAAACTTGATCACTAACAAAATGAAACATATAGACATCTATTTCATTTCTTCTTTAGCCAGCTTGCTTCCTTCCTTTCTTGCTTTTATTTATTTATGTAGTGAAAAGGAGCCATTAAACATACTTTGTCTAATTTTTGGAAACAACGTGGTACCAACTCTCCTAGGGAGATAGTGTAGTTAGCTAGACCTTCATATACTGGCTGCTGTTTAAAACCAAGGCAGACATGAAAGTAGATCCTCGTGGTGAAGGATATGACAAAGGAGAAGCAGGGCTGAAATATAAATATTTTCTACCTGTTTCTACTCCTTGACAAGGAGATGAGACTAACATCCTTATTCCATAAAAAATCCTTAGCACCTTAACACAGGAAATCTACCAAGTTAATGCTTTCTAACTCAACAGACCTACTTAATCTACTCTGCACAAAGATAAGTAATAATGCACTGAACGGCAAGGCATAAAAAGTTAGCATTTTTTTACAAGTTTTATAACAAAAGCAATTGTGTGGAACATCTACTACTCTATCATTATTTAACCTGCTAATGGATTTCATGAACACCCAAATAGCTAAATCCAATGTCTCAATCACGTTTCAGGGAAAGACATTCATATGTCTTTAATCCCTGGAGGTACTGACAGAATGTTGTGGTGATGAATGTTGGTTTGGCGTGATTAAAGATTTCATACTGGCTTTAAATGTCTTTATCCACAAATTCCTCTCACTTAGCTCTTTTGAGTGGTTAAGTAGAGACCTGTTTCTACACCCAAAAGTCAAAATAATAGTACTGATTTAGCAAAAAAAGATCTTACTCTTTTAAGAATAAACCTAGAAGTTAAAAATTAGGAAAATAAAAAGTATCTTTGACATTTCTTGTATTCCAAAATTTCTACAAACATCCTCTTCTCCTAAAATGTTACTCAGCTATTGCAGAAATGTAGGTGACACTAACACAAGAAAAATAAATCCAAAAATTGCAGTGACTTGACATAATAAGAGTTTATTTTTCACTTATTTGAAATGTTGGTGTTCCACCTAGGGATGGTGACTGATCTTCTTCCACATGGTGATTCAGAGACCTAGGATCCTTCCATTAGATCCACCACCGCAGGACCTGATCTCCATTATCCACAATAAGCTGCGGGAAAGGGAAACAGTGTAAAAGACATGTCTTCTTCTTAAAAGCCATCCATGAAATGAACCATACACCTTGTGCTCATAATCCATCATAGATAACTAAACGTATGGCTGCTTCAAGATGCAAAGAGAAGGGCTTGGAAAATGTGGCCATCTGTGCCATAACTGTCTTCACCCAAACATCAATAGTGAATTTTAATATCAGACAAGGTGATATGGAAATTAAGACTTGATATTCCAGCTAAATATGGACAAGGAAGTACCTCAGGGAAAGGCAGAGGTTAGAATAAGAAATTTGTGGCTGATTATGATTGTTATCCTCTACTTAAGACCAGATGAAATATTCATAGCAACATATTCATTAATATGAACCCAACAAGTATTCATAGAACATCTATTAAATGCCAGGCATGGACTTTGGCTCTATGGATAGGACAGTAAACAAAATATACAAACTCCCTGTCCCTATGAAGCATATATATA
>NW_012103155.1:2603966-2607932 GCF_000951045.1 Mandrillus leucophaeus
CTCACTGCAAGCTCCGCCCCCCGGGTTCACGCCATTCTCCTGCCTCAGCCTCCCGAGTAGCCGGGACTACAGGCGCCCGCCACCTCGCACGGCTAATTTTTTTGTATTTTTAGTAGAAACGGGGTTTCACCATGTTAGCCAGGATGGTCCCTATCTCCTGACCTCGTGATCCACCCGTCTCAGCCTCCCAAAGTGCTGGGATTACAGGCCTGAGCCACCGCGCCCGGCAGAAGCAAACACATTAAAGCAGGAATCAAAAAATTAGCAAATACACAAATAGATATATTTAGTGTCATGTAGGAATACGGGCTATGATGAAAAGTAAAAGTAAGGGGATTGTGAATGACAGAAGTCATATTTTTCAATAGGAAGGTCAGGCAGGACCACTGCAGGGAGATGAGGGAGTAGCTGGGTAGGATACCTAGGTGAAAAACAAGGCCCTCAAGTGAAAGCAAGTTTGACCTTTCCAAGGAACAGCGGAGTCACTGATTCCATTTTAATAGTGCTGCATAGGCCAATTCATGCAGGGCTCTAAGGAAAGAAGCATGGGAAGTGAAAGGAGGATGGATTTTAGTGCTAAAAGACATGATTCAAAAATAGAGTCTGCCACTTACCTCTGGAATTATTTTTTAGCAAATCATTTGACCTCTGATTTTTTCATTAGCAAAATGAGTATACCTACCTCACTGAATTGTGGCGAGGTTTATATGAGATAACACACATAAGTCATTACTACTACATAGCACACAGCAGACATTCATTAAATATTAATCATTCATCCTTTTACACATAGTCCTGAGGTAGTGAGTTTAGGAAAAATCTCGTTTGCCTCTTTTCATTCTTTCTCAAGATGGGAAGCTTTTATGTCTATCCATCATGAATTTATGAAATTATTTTCCTATCTCAGAGAGCTGGTCTTGCTTCACAATGATGAAGATGATGACAAGCAGAGAGTGATCAGCTATTCTAGAAGATAGAGATTAACACAGACATCCACTCATTTGTGGACTTTTCATTTATAGTTTACATCGTGTTTATACATTTCATAATTTGGTTGGGAAAAGCCGGAAGTTCATGCTATGACCCACAGTTTCAAGGTCGAACTTGTAAGTCAGCCACCTCTCCCATCTCATTCCATCTGTTCTCATTATTCATTCACTTAATTTAAGGGCAGGCTGTGGTCATTTGGAGAAGCATTGGTGAAAGATAAGATCATGCAGTTACTTTTTCTTCTTGCACTGACCTTTATGGATTCTGTGACTTGAACATGGCCGAGAAATTTCTGCATTCCTTGGTACATCAGTTTGGTTTGGTTTAGTCTAAATACATAACTAAAAGCCCTACTGTGTTCCCACTGAAACAGATCTGTATTAGACCACACACCAAGGTCCGAATCACTTGGTGTGCATTGCTTCACATGCTATTTTGAGAGAACACAAACACTTCCCTTTTCTTTTTTTTTTTTTTTTTTTTTTTTTTGAGATGGAGTCTCACTCTGTTGCCCAGGCTGGAGTGCAGCAGCAGGATCTCAACTCATTGCAACCTCCACCTCCCCATTTCAAGCAATCCTCCCACCACAGCCTCCTGAGTAGCTGGGATTACAGGCGCCTACCACCATGTGCAGCTAATTTTTGTATATTTAGTAGAGACGGGGTTTCACCATGTTGGCCAGGCTGGTGTAAAACTCCTGACCTCAGGTGATCCACCTGCCTTGGCCTCCCAAAGTGCTGGGATTACAGGCGTGAGATACAGTGCCCGGCCTCGCTTTCCCTTTAGAATCTATTCATCATCATAGTGTATGCATGTTCTAAATTTGTCTGTTTGACTTAGTCTTTTTGACAGTAATCTATTCAAACCATTTATCCCTCTTTTGCAAGTCCTCAGATCCTTGGGGCAGATCTCAGCATTTTCCATCTTTAAGGAAGCCCCTAGTCACTCTCAAGAGTACAATGCACCACAAGTAATTAAACATTTAAATATTTTCTTTGCACCTGTAGTTACCTACATCCTAGAGGCCTGGTTGTAAATCTCTTCACAGTAGTTTTATCATGTGAGTAGCACTTGAGATATGTTTATAGAGTTGTTTTGCCTAGATTTTATAATCACAAATTCATCTTACTTGCTTGGAGTGAAATCAGATCTTTCTTTCTCCTTGAACATAACTTTCCTATCTCCAGGTCTCCCATGTTTCAGACACTGAAAAATATGTTGGAGCCACCTCATAGGAACAAACAGACTATCCAAGAGTGTCATCATAATGGAGACATTGAGATCTCGAAAATTTGTAAGAATCCTAGCACATTTCTGACCTCTGTGATGGCAAGAGCCCATTCTCAGAAAAGAAAGTGATGTTGTTTCCTAGAGGATAGCTTACATTTCATTCATCAGGAAAGCCCTGTCCAGCTGCTTTCCTCTCTCTAGCAGCTCCCTTCAAGCTTTGCCCCTTCTCTTGCATCTTGCTTCAAGCAAATCCACGCAAAGATGCTTTCAGGAACATCTGCGCTCTCTCATGCGGGAAGACAAGCAGAGCGGACATCCTGCAGAAGGAAATACCAGTAAACATGAAAACACCAGGAAAGATCTTTGTTGAGGTATCTATAGACACTGCGGAGGACTAAATGAATTCACAAATATGCCCCACTCCATGTAGCAGGCTACTGAAACCCAATGAATGCTGCAGAAAACCATATTGCTTTTCACATCTCCAAATGCCAACCTCCACTGTGCTAAGGCAGGGCCTAGATTTCATGGTGCAAATGAAAAATAAACATTTGCACCAACTTCTCTTTCCAAAAACACCTTTAAATTCCTCATGAATCTTGGACTGCAGTACAGTTGACTAAGAAAGTATTGTGCTTTAAATACTTATTATTTAATAAATATCTTCTAAAAATCAATGAATTTCAGAGTTCAAACGTTACCTTGGAGAATATTTAGCCTTGGCACATAGTACCTTTTTATAAAGTGGGCAAACTGAATAGCAAAAAATTTTTAATGATCATCAACCTAGGGGCTTAGCTATTATGTTTTAATATAATTTGTATATTGTCTACATATAGGATTAAAAAGAAGTCAAATTATAATCTCTTGGTCCTAAGCTTAACTAGTTATATTAAATTAGTAAAATACTTCAGTATTTTTTTAGTACAGGACTTGAATTTTATTGAACATCTTCATACTCAATGTAAAAGTAATTAGAATTAATAATTCAATCTGTTTTCTAAGCTTCTTTAACATTTAGAAAGAACATAATAAATAAAGTACATTCTAGTCATAAAATTCTCATGAAATATCAAAGACTATAGAAAAAAATTGAAACAAACTGTAGTCATGCAACCAATATAAGCATAGTTAAAATTCTGGTATGCTTACATTGTCTTCTTTGCATTTTTTGAATAATTAAGCTACACATATATTATTTATTTTGCTCAGTTAACACTTTATCAAAAGCATTGACTTACTGCGGTAGCCAGAGTCCAAGATGTCCCTGAATGATTCCTGCCTCCTAGTATTCACACCCTTGTGAGAAGTGGACACTGATTTAAATGTGGCTCCTCCCATGTTGCACGAGGATTGGTCTGTGAGATCAACAGGCTATAACTGGCAGTGGCTTCCATAGTGGGTTCTCTGTCCCATCTCTCACTCTCTCACTCTCAGTGAAACAGGCTGTCATGTTGTGAGGAGCACTACGACAAGGGTCTCATGGTGAGGAACTGAAGCCTCCAGCCAACAGCCATGAAGCCTGCCAAAAACTATATGCATGAGTTTGGAAATGGCTTCTCCAGCCCCAGTCAAGCCTTGATAAAACCATAACCCTGGCCAATAACTTGACTAAAATCTCAGGAGGCATGCTGAGCCAGAACCACCCAATCCTGAGAAATTGGGTAAGATAATATATGTGTGTTGTTTTAATTTAATATGTTTTGATGCAATTAGTTGTGCAGCAAGAGAAAACTGAAGCACTCA
>NW_012103155.1:2609327-2631978 GCF_000951045.1 Mandrillus leucophaeus
CTAATGTAACGACTATTTGAAGAGACATTGAAAAAGCATATCAGAGTAAGATTCCCATTTTGTTTGGTTCTTGTTATCTAAGCAGTCATTTTTCACTCCCGGTTAAAGTTAGCACAGAACATTCTTCAGGACAGCCCCTGCATTCCTAACATATTTCCACAAAAGGCCCCTTGGTTGCAGGCCCCTATCTATGTGATAGAGTATTTCTGTGAGTATTTTATTTTAAAATATTATTCATGGTCATAGCTACTTGTTGTATCAGAGTGCTAAAACCTTTACGTACAGTTTCTCATTTCAGCCTCATACCCACACTGCAAGGTATTCCTGATTATTACCCTCTTCCAGGTGAAGAAATTGAAGCTTGTCATTTGAACAAGTTGACCAAGGTCACAGAGAGACAGAAAGAGGCTGGTTTGACTTCACAGTAAGATCTCTAAGCCTAGATGCTGTTTCTTCTCTTGTGGCTTGTTGCCTAGTAATCGTGTATCACATTGACTTATGATCTTGATTCTTCTATGATGTCTTCTAGGACTTCAAACAAGTCACTGCATATTAGGGCCCTGATTTATGAAGAAATGTCTTCACAGAGTATTAACTTGGATTTAGCGAATTCTAGTTGCTTCCTGCTCACAGGAGAGGACTGTATATAATATAGTCTGTGCTCTTGTGCATACACACTCAGTCCCTATTTTTAGTGCCCCCACAGGTATATACAACACTGTTTTTAGCAGGGAACTGAATTATTAGGGTCTAACCCTCCAGGGGTGTCAGCATTTACCAGGATGCATGTATGACTTAGTCCACATGAGCTGAAGTTTTACTACACACATGGGAACTTCAGGAATAGCTTCCTGCTCCTTGAAAGTGTATCTTCAACCCAAACAACCTTTTCCAGGCCTATTTCGTGGTATTTGTCTAATTATAGGTGTTGAATAACAGTGTCCTTCAAACTAAACTACATTTTGAAATGAATTTTCATGCTTTAAACTAATGAAAGTCACAGTCCATGTTCAGTCATTCCTATGGTAGACTGTCCCAGTGCCCTTGTTTTTCGTCTTTCCTTTCTTTCTCTTGCCCTCCCCACCCCCACCTGATATATTTTCTTCTGCAGCATTTTGGTGTCTAGAGGAAGCTAATTGGTAGTTATTCCAAATAATAAAGTTAGCTCTTTGTTAATGATCATAAAAATTTTCTTGGGGGAAAATGAATACTCTCTTAAATTTGACTTTGGATTATCTGGTAGGATTTCTATATCAGTTCTGGACAATCTATTTTGTTGGCTAAAGTTTCCTAAAAGAATAAGGGCATATAAAATACAAGTTTAAGATAACATTAATAAAGTCTAATACTTGAGTAGCATTTTGTGGTTTTCAAAGCACTTTTATAAATATTAAGTCATTTAATCCTACAGCAACCTTCTGTGGAAGGAAACAAACTTTCATTAAACATTTATTTCAAGCTAGATATTATGTCAGTGCTTTGCCTTTACACTCTGACTTAATCTTCATGACAGTCCTTTCCAGCATACATTATCCCCATTTCATAAATGATGAAATTAAAGCTCAAATAAATTAAACATCTTATCTAATATCACACAGCTTTAGGGTTTCTGCTGAGAATATTGAGACCCCAAATCCAGGGTCTGCACCTGACATTCCAACCTGCTAGGGTGGTTTCCAGTGTCATCCCCAAAGAACACAGTCAAAGCCATGGGAGCCTTAGCCTGTACCGTATGTCTCATTCTATAGTAACAATTTGCATAGAGGAGGCTTATACATTTCAATCTGCATCACTGTTATGTCTCAAAATCCTCTTCTTTAAAGTTTATTTCCTCAACTTCTTAATTTTATACATATATATGTATAAAATATATATGTATATGTGTATTTTTATATTTGCATAAATTTTATATATTTATATATAATTATATATTATACATATAAATATATATGTATAAATATATATTTATATATATGTATAAAATTAAGAAGTTGTGCAGTATAAATGTATAAAATGGATACAATGTATAAAATGAAGAACTGGTGCAGGAATGAGACATTTTGTCTCCAGATCCATGGAGAGTTTTTATTCTGCTCCAAAATGGTTTGCAAGACCACAGTTGGTAACTCAACTGTAACAGTTCTTATGTGAATCACTGGTCAGATTATATGTCCAAAAACAATATTAGATTTGTAATTTGACAGGGTCAGACTTGCTCCAAAGAGAATTTAGCCCTTCTAGATGACTTGAAATGTAATTCAAATTGTTGCTTCTTTCTAGAATAGGGCTGAAATAGTAACGTGTACTGACCTCAGGACTCCCTGCTGTTGATCTGATATAACACAGATTTGCTACTTTCTTTAATAGAGGGAAGTTCCAGTTTCTAGACTTAAAAGAAGAGAATAACTAGGTAAGTGAGGTATCATAAAAGAGATAAATGATAACTGGTTGGGCTGAATTTTAAAATCTCTCAACCAAGAAGTTTTTTCTCTTAATTCTCTTTATGACACATTTTATAAATGATACATCCATGATTCTATTTCTGTTCCAAATAATAAATTCATACACATACATGCACATTTATGTGTGTGCATGTGTATATGTACTTCATTATTAAATAGTGAAGTTCGCTTCATGATAAAAAACAGCTCCATAAATCTAAAGCATGATAAGGGTGAAACAAAACTAATGAATGTTTGAGATGTGGGTCTGAATCATTTTATAAATACAAATGTGAATCCTAGTTTCCAGTAGATTTTGAAATACATAGTCCATAAAATTCCATAAGAGATTCAGCTTTCAGATATAAAATGTCATATATCGTAATTCCTATATATTTCCTTTAAGTGAATGGCTATTTTATAGTAATAGTACATCATTAGCTACAATCTGTAGTTTTGCATTTAACCAAACTTTTCACACGAATCATACAACAGATTCCCAACATGTTTTCAAATGTGTCTCCTAAGATACAGTGGAAAATGTGACTTATATTTAAAACTTAATAAATAACTCATTGATGTGAAGTGTTTTAAGTATGGCAATGTGCTGTTTTAAACAAAGTAGTAAAAATATATCACTGACTATGTCTAGTTGTTTTCACTTCTTTTAAGGTTTAGATTTCCTTTGCCTGCCCATCTGATTTAACTGAAAAAAAAAAAAAAAAAAAAAAAAAAAACTTATGGAAAGTGGGAACCTTGCATACTTCAAAGTTAACCAAGATCAAAGTCAAATGAAGTCCACTGAATAAAGAACAAGCCTAAATGCAAAATGTGTCACGTTGATATTGGCTTGAGTCTCTTAGTTTATGGCTTGTACCAAAGCCTTAACCTTGGATTTGTCAGGTATCTAAGCACTGTGAGTTCTTATGGGAAAAAAAAAATGATTTACTTAGTTTCTGCAGGAGACCATTTAAACACAAACTCATCTACATAACCAGGTAAATAATGTAGCTATTGGTAATTGAAACCTTGAAAATGTGAAAGACTTCTTGCCTATTGCATCTTTGTTAACTGCATTTAACTCCTGACAAATAGTCACCTTCTACAGGCTACATCTTGTCTAATTACAGAATTAGAAAGTTTTAATATGAATTATGCCTCCCTAAAATGTGAGCATGCTAAAAACACTGAAATGAGCTGTTATATCTTTCTATCTCTGCTAGAAGAATCTCTTAAAGTGAGACAGTTTCTTTGAGTCTTTTCAGGATTCCAATCTTGTTTGTTTTTGAATCTCCACCAATTTAGGGTCTGGGGACTTAGGCTAATGTTGAGTTCAATAAAAAAATTTAAAAAAAAAATTTTTTAGAAAAGCAGAATCATTAGCATGCAAAAGGTAGTGTAGTGTGTTATTTCAAAGATGCAATGGGTGTTCTTGAATGTTCTGCTTCATTGGAGCCCTCCTACACCACACATGTTACCGGTAAAGGCACAATGTTTTTTCCTTGAAATGGTCCATGCTGTTTCATTTGAAACGGTGTGTGCTGCGGCTGGGTGTTCTGTGGTTCTGTCTCAACAACATTACTCAGAACTCACATTCAGCAGGTATCAACCAATAGGCCCTTTGGTATCAGAGGAGGAAATAAATCACATTCTCTAGAAACACCCATCTGTTTTGAATAGTCCCATAGATAGATGGCTGTCTGTTTCAGGGAATATTTAATATTAGAAAAAAACCAATCCAAAGAGTTTACTCTCCTTAAGACTAAGCAGCAAAAGGACTTCCAGTAAATGCACTGCGTAATGGGAGAGGCCAGAGACATCCCTCTGTGACTCAAAAACGGAAAGAAAAAAATACTGATAATTTCTGTGACTTTGGTGACCTCTAGCGATCAAATCTTAGAACAAGTCTACCAAGTTTCTTTTCTAAAACAGAGGGCTCTACAGAGTTAGATATTACATATTCGTTTTGCAATTTTTCTACTCATTATTTATTTATTTATTGGTCATTATTTTAATTGGCACATAATAAGTGTACGTATTTGTGGAGCACAGTGTGATATTTTCATACATGTGTACAATGTGTAACAATCAAATCAGGGTAATGAGCAAGTCAGCAGTCACCTCAAACATTTATACTTTCTTTGTGTTGAGAATACTCAAAATCTTCTCTTCTAGCTATTTGAAAATATACAATAAATTGTTGTTTACTCTGGTCCACCCTACAATGCTATAGAATATTAGAACATGTTCCTCCTATCTAGCTATAATTTTGTATCCATTAACCAATCTCCCCTACCCCCTCTTCCCCCTACTCTTCCCAGACTCTGTTCTACTCTCTACTTACATGGTATCAACTTTTTTAGCTTCCACATATGAGTGAGATCATGTGGTATTTGTCTTTCTGTGCCTGGCTTATTTCATTTAACATAACGTCCTCCCGGCTCATCCGTGTTGCCACGAAGGACCAAATTTCATTATTTTAATGGTTGAACAGTATTCCACTCTTTATACACCACATTCTCTTCATTTATTCATTTGTTGATGGACATTTACTTAGGTTGATTCCATATCTTGGCTATTGTGAATAGTGCTGAAATAAACAGAAGAGCGCAGGTATCGGCCGGGCATGTTGGCTCATTCCTGTAATCCCAGCACTTTGGGAGGCTGAGGCTGGCTGATAACCTGAGGTTAGGAGTTAGAGACCAGCCTGGCCAACATGGTGAAACCGCTTCTCTACTATAAATACAAAAAATAGCCAGGCGTGGTGGCGGGCACCTGTAATCCCAGTAACTCGGGAGGCTGGGGCAGGAGAATCTCTTGAACCCAGGAGGCGGAGATTGCAGTGAGCCAAGATCACCTCGCTGCACTCCAGCCTGGGCGACAAGAGCAAGACTCCGTCTAAAAAAAAAAAAAAAAAACAGAGTGAGGATATCTCTTTGACATACTGATTTTTGAATATATACTCAGCAGTTGGTGAGTCATACTGTGTTCTATTTGCAGTTTTTAGAGGAACCTCTATACTGTTTTCCATAGTGGCTGTACTATTTTATATCCCACCAAAATGCATAAGAGTTCCCCTTTCTCCAAATCCTCACCAGCATTTGTTATTATTATTATTATTTTGGCTTTTTGATAATGTCCATTACAACTGGGATGAGATGATATCTCACTGTGGTTTAGATTTGCATTTTATTGGTGATTAGTGGTGGTGAACATTTTTCCAAATACTTGTTGACTATTTGCATGCTTTCTTTTGAAAAATGTCTACTCAAATTATTTATTCATTTTTCAATCAGATTATTTGGTTTTTGCTGTTGTTTGAGCTTTTAGCTTTCTAGCCATTCTTTAAATGAAATAACTGAATAACTGTAGATGATTTTTCTTATTAGTTAACAGCAATGTGGTCCCATGGTAAAATATTTAACAAACAAAAGGAGGAAACAATCTTGTTCTTTGAGATTTTGTTCTTTTCCGTTTTGTTTCTATATGTTTACATACAGATTCCCAGCAACACACACAAATTTTTTCTCCACAATAGAATCATACAGGACATACTATTTTCCAATTTGCATTTTAACAGTATATTGCTAATATCTTTCCATATCATTAAATATCCTTCTACCATATTATATTCTACTGGCCACTTAATCATAGCATCCTCAAGTATTTATTTATTATTAGTTACAGATTGTTCTAATTTTTTCTTATTATCTTTAAGGCTAAATCTTTGCATTCTTCTAAGCATTATAGATTTGACATAGAGTCTTAGAAATAAAATCTGTGTTTCAAAAGTTATGGAAAACACAGTGGTTCTTAATATATATTATCAGATTGCCAGATAATTCTAAGAAAGAAATAGTCACCTAGACACGATTACATGTCATCCAAAGGGAACACAAGGTAAGCTGGAGACTCTAGGGCAGCCTAAATGCATGGCACTGCTACCAGCCAAGTATTCCTTGAGGGGCCTGCAGCCAAGGAGGGAACGAAAAATAATCAAAAATGCTGTAACATGTGAGGTATATAATAGCCTGTCAATCAATTCAAGGTTATGCCCATTGAAAAAAGGAATAACTAAAGAGTTATCAGATTCCAGGGAACTTTATTTTGTAAATACATATTGACATATGGCTCCCACATCAACAGCAACTTCTAATCTTACATAAAGTATCCATTCACTAGCTGTCAGCTAAAATTTGTATATGGAGAATGTTTGCTGAAGACTTAATTATTGTTCCATGGGTTTTGCATTCACAGGGTAAATGTGCAGTTCTTTTTTTTCTTCTCTTTATAAGATAAATAATACCCAGATAATGTTTGCAATACAGGGGCAAGCAGGAAGAAGAGAACATCTGTTTTTGCAATTATCAAAGTAAGGGTGGCACATTCTCCAATATTTTGTATGTGTAAATTAGATTTCCAGTCTATCCTGTTTTATGAATTCATGCTATCAATGATGTACTTATATTTAGCCACCACTGTATACCTCCCTACCTCAGAAGTATGTATCTGAATATCAAGGGACTGTGTAGTTCTTAAGACTGTGTAGTTCTTAAGAAACATATTCATCTACCATTTTTTTCAATGTCAATTACAGAAAGTAAAACTCCTTTTAAGTCTTCTGAGTGCTTTGAAACTGAAGTTGGGTGGAAAGATTGGGTGGCAGGAGTTAAAAAGATTGAGAAACACTGCTTTGAAGCAGTTTTTATGTACCAGATTTCTGGGGGTGTAGAATTATTTGGCAAAGTTGAAGGATGTGTCCAGTCAACTTGCCCTTGCTCTCAAGTAACAATCTCAAGGCCCTGCTGGTCTCCCAATAGCTACATACAGCCACTCCCTGGGGTTATATAACCAAGATTGAAAGCAGCAGCACAGGCTACACAGAGAGAGGGTCTATCCAGTCTGTCTATTTAGCCTTTTTCCAACAGCATGAAGATACAGATGCCACAAAGGTACCAATGCATCGTGGTCTCCAGGTACAACCTCACTCTGAGATTCTGATTTTAGGGCTCTTTCTCTTTGATCGTGAGTGCCTTCTACTGTATTTGTATTGGTTAGGGTTATATGGTTGAAAGCAAAATAATGCTGTCTAATGGAAGACAAAGTATAAATAAACTAACAAAAAACATTGCTCAGGAGATCCAGGAAAATGGTACTGAAGAGTCATCTCTCCAGGGTGTGTTTTGGAAAAACCAGCTTAAACCAGGTTCTGTGTTTGAATTCCTCCACTCAAGACACCATATATGCAGGTATCTCCTTCAACCCTGCTTACCAATAGGAAATATTCTGCATAGAGCCAAAGTAATTTTTATTTACTATTACTATACTGTGTAGTATGTATTATCAAATTGTGTACTTTAAAGTTTTCCCAGATAAATAATGATACCAATTAGGTATCTCATTGACCATCTCATGTCTTGAGGGAACAACTTATAGGCTATTTCTGGGTTCTAGTGTTTTGCTTTTGTTTCACTAGCTATCGAATTTTGCAGAATCATTAAACAAATCTATGAAATGTAAACAAATCCTTAAATCTCTATTGAAGTTATTTAAGTATAATATTACTAAAATCTTTTCTTCTTTCTTATGACTTAGCATTTTCTTGTTTATTCTTTTAAACTGTATTTTGCATCAGTTACAATTTATACCAAAGGTAGTACATTAGAAACATTACTATATGTCTCATTAACTCATACCAACTAATAAGATATGAGTCTAGTGACATAGAAATTGACTGAGAACTTAAAAATTCCTTCTTCCATAATTTCTTGTTCTGGGATCTTTTGTCCAATAAAGAAAGACATCAACATTTTCAAGTACTTTCTTCTCCTTCCTCCCTATGTCCAGGACCTGAATAGAATGCCCAAATAAAAAAGGTGTCAACCTTCTTTACTGTCACATCCTATGAGGGAAAAAGAAACAACCCTGGTGATTTAACCGAACACATAAATGAGAAACAGATTTGTGTAACATGAGTTTGCTCCAAGCCACAGAAGGCCGACACCATCCATTGGCATATTTTTAAGGTTAAGGGGTAATTGAATCCCTTCTACACTAGACAGATACTTTTTTAAAAAATGAAGCAGCAGGATTTGTCTGGAAGAGACAATTCAGGCTCACATCTCACTTATGAGAAAGTGTGGCAGGACTGAAAGGCGTATTTAGGATTGTGCTAAACATCCCCACATGATTAGCCGTGCACAAAAGGGCCCCTTTAGTCATTTGAAGCCAAATTATATGCAATGGCTTTAGCGAGTGCAGTCACCACAGTTTTCACTGTGTCATAGAGAGATTTGCAAAGCCGCTTATCTTGGTCCCTGGCCAGCTCAGCTCAGCCTCAGCCTTTGCTTCATTCTGTTAATGATTCCCTAATTAGACACATCAAGTCTGTCCTAATTAAGACTCTTTTGGTTGCAAGTATCTCCAACCAGCTTTACAATATCTTTATAGAACAAGAGAATTTATTTGAAGGATACTGGGCTGCCTCACAGATTCCAGGCATCAGAAAAGGTGGGAACCCAGGCAGTTCAGCGGGCCCCAGGAGATTTTTGGTGATATTCACTCAAAAATTCTATGAATAGGGCTAAGCTTCTAACACTCAGTCTTCTGTGTTTCTCCAGAGAAGAATTAGAAGGGCTGAAGTTGTATCCAGTGTCCATGCATGATTAATGGTCACGTAACACAGTCTATGTCTTCTGAGTGCCACCCCTGAAAGAGAGGAAATTACTCCAATAAAAGGGATAGGTTCTGGGCAAAACAATCTCTTAGAAAGCCACATTGGATGTTACCAAAACCTGGAATTTAATTGATTTGATATGGACTAGGTCATCTCCATTCTCCAATTCTCACAACTAGACTTAGAGACCTTCTAGCCCCTGTTTATACAATCGAAAGATACTACAGATCTGTCTTTCTCCTGATTCCTATCCATTAGGATAGAGCGGATACTTCTATTCACTCCATGCACAAGCAGACAGATGACTGCCACATCTCTGTCTTCAGTCTCGATCCCTCTTCTGAGTCCCAAATTCAAGAGTCCATTTTCTTCCTTGATCGCTCCACTAGTATATTCCAGAGAAACCTTAAATTTAACAAATCTAAAATGAAACTTATGATTTTCTCTCATTTCCTGTCTCTATAAACAGAACCACTCTTTGCCTAGTCATTCAAGCTGAAAACTTTGGAAGCAACCTTTAGCCTCCCTCTTATCCTCCTTACCCAAATAAACACAAAACCACTCAATATTAAGTTCTAAATTGTTAAAACTTAAAGATGCCAAGGTGGGAGGTTTGCTTGAGCCTAGGAGTTTGAGATCAGCCTGGGCAACATAGTGAGAACTTGTCTCTACCAAAAAATTAGCTGGCCAAGGTGGTGCACACCTATAGTCCCAGCTACTCAGGAGGCTCAGGAGGCTGAGGTGGGAGGATTGCTTGAGTCCTGCAGGTAGAGGCTGCAGTGAGCTGTGATCACGCAACTGCATGCCAGCTTGGGGAACAAAGCGAGACCCTGTCTCAAAAAAAGAAAAAAAAAGACTGCTATTGAATCAGTTTAACTAACACCACAATAGCTACCTTAGTTGAAATATCTGACTTTACTCTTACCTCAGTTTCTGCTAAGAACTTCTTGCAGTTCTGCTTGTCAACCTTGTTACTTCCCTGATATCTGTTTATCCTGTAGACAGTATGGCTCCACCCTGCTGCACAGCCTCCAACGGCTTACCTCTTGTCTATGGGATGAAGCCCCAAACCCTCACATCATGATCTCACTGCCCACACCCTACAGTCATATCCATTACTATGACTCACCTCTCATGCTGTATTCCCCAGTCATACTGAATTTCACTCCTCAGAACAGTATGTAACCGTCTCTTTTGAAAGAGAGGTCTCTATTTAAAAGCCTCTTCATCTGCTCCTGCACGCAGCTTATGAATAATGTCCAAATTCTTGCATTTGACCTATCCCTCCCTGCTCCTCCAAACAATGCTAATGGACTTTTGTTGCATGGTTTCATATAGCAGGAGGACGTATAGTTTACAGAGAATAAACCTGGGCCACAATGACAGACTGCCTTGGTTCAAATCCTGGCTCTACCACATGTTTAGAAAATAATACATATCTCATAAAATCATGATGAGGAATAATATACTGCCCACGAGATGTAACTCTTACAATGCCTGATATGTAGTTAGTATTCAATAACCTATAATTAATATCATGGGTTTGTCAGAAGCAAGAATAACATAAGCAAGAGAGTAACAATGTGATAGGCATCCCATGGTATTATAATCTAAAAAGAAATGTGTTATCTTTGAGGTCGGCTGGCTCTCAGGATATGTAGAGCCTCAGTTAATTTGTTGCTCTAGCAAGCCACCCAGTTTCTGTCCTCTGACCCAAGACTGCAGTCAAAACAGGGGAAAGAGCAGGGATAGGGATATTGGGATCTATGGTCTTAAAATTTTATGAAATATTACCAGTCTCTTGGAACTCGTTTTAAGGAAATTGGAAATCTATCACTAAAAATGACCCTTGGCTATTTGCTCATTGATTATTTGAAACAAGCAATACAACTGTTCCTCTAACTTGGGCACATTTGGAAGAAGGGTGAGAATATTATCAGAAAATTATGTTATTGGCATCATAATCACATTCAGGCATGAGAGGTAATAGGGAGTTATACAGTCACATGGGGCAGCTTTAATTTCCCTGGGGGAATTTGGCTCTTTGTTGATTTCTTCTATGGTAACTAAGTAGATTATAAGCAGGAAAATACCATGGAATTGAGGAGGAGGTATTAAAACTGTTAGAGCTTTTATTGGTTAATCAGGGCTGGTATAACAGGTTAAGACTAGGGCCCAACCGCAAAGCCTGTTTTCCCCAAAGGATGCTTGCTGAGTTTTAGAATGGCACAGTAGGCTGAAAAGCTAAATTGAGAAAAACAGTAAAATCCTACCAGAGGGAAGGGAACTGCAGTAAAGCATGATTAATATCTTTTTCAAGACATTTCCACTGAAGCTGCACAGTTAGGAAACTAAAAAGCTAAGGTCAAGATTCTGCATATGGGGAAAAATTTGATTAGGCATGCAAAGAGGCAGAAAATGTGGCAAATAATCAAGATTTTTAAAAATGAAGGCTATGGTTGTACACCTAGAGTGTGAATGCACTTAATGTTATTGAACTATATGCTTAAAATGTTAAACAATAAAATTTTGTTTTATATATTTTATGATAATAAAAACAAAAACTAAACTACAGATATCTATACATTGGAACCAACAGACAAATACTTTAAAATAATTATGATTAGTATATTCAAGAAAGCAGACTGAGTTACATAGAATAAATGAAATTAGTAGTATTTCTTTTTTGTTTTTTTTTAAATAATTTCAACTTTTATTTTAGATTTAGGGGGTAGAGGTGCAGGTTTGTTACATGCATATATTGAATGATGCTGAGGTTTGGTGTATGATTCATCTCATTATCCAGGTATTGAACATAATACCCAATAGTTTGTTTTTAAACCCTTCCCCTCTTCCCTTCCTCCCCCTTCTAGTAGACTCCAGTTTCTGTTCTTGCCATCTTTATGTCTGTGAATATACAACATTTAGCTCCTACTTATAAGTAAGAACATGTGGTATTTGGTTTTCTGTCCCTGCATTAGTTCATTTAAGATAATAGCCTCTGGTTGAATCCATGTTGCTGCAAAATACACGATTTTGTTATTTTTAAATGGCTGTATAGTATGCCATGGTGTACATGTACCACATTTTATTTATTTAATCTATCATTGATGGGCACTGAGGTGGATTCCATGTCTTAGTTATTGCTAGTAGTGATGTAATGAACATAAAAGTGCATGTATCTTTTTAGTAAAATGATTTATTTTCCTTTGGGTATATACTTAGTAATGGGATTGCTGGATTGAATGGTAGTTCTAAGTTCTTTGAGGAATATCCAAACTACTTTCCACAGGACCTGAACTGTTAAGTTGATGCAAAAGTATAATAATTTACATCCCCACCAACAATGTAAAAGCTTTCCCTTTTCTCTGCAGTCTCGCCAGCATCTGTTGTCTTTTGACTTTTTAATAATAGCTATTCTGACTAATGTGAGATGATATCTCACTGTGGTTTTGATTTGCATTTCTCTGATGATTCATGTCATGGAACATTTTTGTACATGTTTGTTGGTTGCTTGTACATCTTTTGAGAAGCTTCTTTCACTCATTTGTAAGAGAGTTGTTTTTTGCTTGTCCAGTTGTTTAAGTTTCTTATAGATCTGGATAGTATACCTTTGTCAGATACATAGTTGGAAATATATTCTTTCATTCTGTAGGTTGTCTGTTTACTCCATTGATAGTTTATTTTGCCATACAGAAGCTCTTTGGTTTAATTAGGTCCCACTGGTCAATTTTTTATTCTTGCAATTGTTTTTCAGGACTTAGTCATAAACTATTTTCCAAGGCCAATGTCCAGAATGGTGTTTCCTAAATTTTCTTCTAGGATTCTTACACTTTGAGGTCTTACATTTAAATATAAGTAGAATTTCAAATATAATTGACACTTATAAAAAATCAAATGTGTATTCTGAATTAGAAAATTTAATATCAGCATCAAAGAACTAATGATATAGGTTTGACAGCAGCCTAGACACAGCAGATAAGATTGTTAAAAGTCATTAAATAGTAGCCAAGCTGAAGCACAGTAAATAAAAAAAAGAATGTAAAAGGTCTGATGTATGCATAACTGAAGTCCCAGAAGGAAAAGAGAGACAATATTTGAAAGGATAATCAAGATTTTTCCCAAACTGCAAATAATATGAACCCAAAATTTAAGAAGCTAAGAAAATACCAAAGAACATGGCGAGCAGATACATCACAATCAAACTCCCAAAAATATAAAACAAAGAGAAAATCTTAAAGGCAGTCAAAGGACAAAAACATATTATCTTCACTGAAGGATCAATAAGACCGATGACTGATTTCAATAAAAATGATGAAAATCGGAAGATAAAAAAACGGTATCTTCAAAGTGTCAAGCAAACAAACCCCTGAAAACCTGGGCATCTATACACAATTAGAATAAGCTTCAGAAAAAAATAAAGAAAGTCATTTTAATAGAAACATAAGTTGAGCAAGTTTTTCAGCAGTACTGCCGGAACTATCAGTACTACCAGAAATGCAGACACACACACACACACACACACACACACACACACACACTTCATGCTGAAAGAAAAGGATCCCAGATGGGAGCATGGGATTGGAAAGGGTACAGAAAGCTAGGAAGTGTAAATATGTGTATAAATAGATAAGAATTTTAAACTGCTACTAATAATATTTTATGATATTTATAATATATAGAAGTAAAAATATTGTTATTTATTTTAATTGTACAATCATTCCATACTTAGATCTTATCCCCTGTGTTTAATCAGTTGAGGAAGTTGAAAGCTCAGAGAAATTTAGTAATCTGACAAAAGTACCTTTGGCCATAAGGAGAGTAAAAGTCTGAATCCAGGTTTACTTCAGAGCCCATGCATGATATTTTAAGCACTTTGGAAAATAAGAGTTGTTTTATAAATATTTAACAGTTATGTTCCCTCAAGCCCTACATAAAATAAAATGCATCATATATGAAATAATAATAAAAATAATAATTATGCAAATACAGAAAGGAAAAAAGAGGCAATATGTGGTATGTCTCTTGCATTTCAGGAATTGGTAAAACTACCAACTTAAGGTAGACTATAATAAATCAGTCTTAAAAATACATGACTGCTTAACTAAAGCACAAAATTCTTGATTTATATAAAAGAAGGCAGGAAATTATAAATAACCAAAGAACAAAGGAAGAAATGCAAAGCAATCAGGAAAGATGGTAGACTTAAATACAACTATAAAGTTAATTCATTAAATGTAAATAGATCAAACACTCCAATTAAAAGACAAAGTGTCCCAGACTAAATTAAAATATCCACCTTTACACTGTTTGTAAGAGACAAACTTTAATTTTAAAGAAACTGGTTGAGAGTAAGAGAATGAAAAATGTTGTATGAAAATATTAATCAAAAGAAAAGCTATGTTTTTCTTTCTTTTTTTTTTTTGAGACAGAGTCTCACTCTGTCACCCAGGCTGGAGTGCAGTGGCGTGATCTCAGCTCACTGCAAGCTCCGCCTCCTGGGTTCACGCCATTCTCCTGCCTCAGCCTCCCGAGTAGTTGGGACTACAGGCACCCGACATCACATCTGGCTAATTTTTTTGTATTTTTAGTAGAGACAGGGTTTCACCGTATTAGCCGGGATGGTCTCGATCTCCTGACCTCATGATCCGCCCATCTCGGCCTCCCAAAGTGCTGGGATTACAGGCGTGAGCCACCACACCCGGCCCAGAAAGCTATCTTAATATTACACTAAAAAGAATTTAATGCATGAAGCATGAGTTAAGACAAAGAGCAAAATTTCAGAAAATTAAAAAGGGCAATTCAATAGTAAGATATAACAATCCTAAATGCATATGCAAATAATAGCATAGCTGTAAAATATATAAAGGAAAAACCAGCAGAATTAAAAGAAATAAACAAATCTTCAGTCGCAACTGAATATTTAGCACACTTCTTTCAGTAAACTGATAGAAAAAGCAGATGAAATATCATTAAAAGCATGATAAACTAAGTTGACCTAATGACATATACAGAACATTATGGCCAAAAAATTACAAAACACACATTCATTTTAACTGCACATGAAGTATTTGAAAAGTCAACTATACACTAGAGTATAAGTGGTATCTCAACAAATACAAAGAACAATTAAAACAATACAAAGCACATTAACTGACAACTATGAAATTTAATTGGAAATCAATAACAGAGAGATAAATAGAAAATCCCTAAATGATTGCCAAGTAAATAATATCCTTCTGAATAACCCATAACTCAAATAAAAAAACAGAAAACTGTAAGATATTTTGAACTGAGTTATAATGAAAATGTAATAAAACATGTCAGATACATTTAAAATATTAGTTCATGAAAAATATATAGCTTTAAATTCATATTAGCAAAGAAGAAAGCAGAAAAAATATGATGTAATCTTCTATCTTAGCAAACTAGGAAAAGTCACATCAAATTAAACCCAGAGGAAAAAAAAATAAAGAAATAGTATAGATAAAGCAGAGATAAATAAAATAGAAAGCAGATGCTCAATAGAGAAAAACATTAATCCAAAGTTGGTTCTTCAAAAATATTAAAAATTATTAAGGAAGCATGAGAGAAAATACCAATTACCAATGTCAGGAATGAAAAATGAGATATCACTAGAGATTTGATAACATTAAAAATGTAACAAGGAGAGGCTGGCCAGAATGGCCAACTAGAAGCAACTAGTGTGTGCCACTCTCACAGGGAGAAATAGAAGAGGCAAGTAAACGTAGCACTTTCAACTGGAACATCCAGGTACAGTCATTTGGATTTAAGAGGAATAACTCAACCCATGGAGAACAGAGAAAAGCAAAGCAGCATGACCATCCACCAGGGAGCAACACAAAGCCAGGGGAGCGTCCCCCATGCAAGGAAGTGGACGTCTGAGGCAACTAAGAACTGGAGCTGTCCTCCAGTACAATGTAGCAGTTCTGTGGAGTAGCTACACTACTTTTTCACATAGGTCCTGGAACCCACTTCTCTTCACTGGGCAGAATACCCCAAAGAAAGGCTACAACCACTGCACTGGTGTGTTCAGGTTGGCAACAGATGCTGGAAAGTTGAGATGACTAGGGACAAGAACAGACCCCCAGCATACTGTAATAGCCCTACAGAAAAGTGGCCAGGTGGCTCTGGAAGTCCAGGGGTACCAGGAGCTCTGTCTCCACCCAGCACAGAGCACCAAACTCAAAAAAGTGGCCAGACTATTCTCCACAGAGGTCCCAGACCTCACTTCTCACAAATCAGGGCCACCTGACCTGGGACACTAGTACAAACAACCCTGCCCCCACCTAACCACTTTAATTAAAGGCAACTCAGCAGTTAGAGGAACATCCACATGCAGAGATGAGAAAGAACCTACACAAGAACTCTGGCACCTCAAATGGCCAGAGTATCTTATGTCCTCCAAATACACTAATTCTCCAACAAGCATTCTTAACCAGGCTGAGTTAGCTGAAATGACAGAAGTAGAATTCAGACTATGGATAGAAATGAAGACTGTTGAGATTCAGAAGAATGGCAAAAGCCAATCCAAGGAAACTAAGAATAACAATAAAATGACGCAGGAGCTGACAGACAAAATAACCAGTATTAAAATGAGTCTAACACATCTGATAGAGCTGAAAAACACACTACAAAGAATTTCCCAATGCAGTTACAAGTATTAACAGCAGAACAGACCAAGCTGAGGAAAGGATCTTGGAACCTGAAGACTGACTCTCTGAAATAAGACAGACAAAAATAAAGAAAAAAGAATGAAAAGGGATGAACACAACCTCTGAGAAATACGGGATTATGTAAGGACACCAAATATATGAATCATTGCCATCTCTGAAAGGGAAAGGAAGAAAGCAAACAACTTGGAAGACATATTTCACGATATTATCCATGAGAACTTCCCCAACCTGGCTAAAGAGGCCAACAGTCAAATTCAGGAAATACAGAGAACTCCTGCATAATTCTATACAAGATTATCCCTAAGATACATAACCATCAGATTTTCCAAGGTCAAAATGAAATGAAAAATGTTAAAGACAGCTAGAGAGAAAGGACAGGTCACCTACAAAGAAAACTCTATCCAGTTAATGGTGAACTTTTCATCAGGAACCCTAAAAGCTAGAATATATTGAAGCCTATATTCAACATTATTTTAAAAGTCTTCAACCAAGAATTTTATATTCAGTAAAACTAAACTTTCTCCATGAAGGAGAGATAAGATCCTTTTCAGATAAGCAAATGCCGAGGGAGTTTGTTATCACCAGACTCACCTAACAGGAGATCTTGAAAGGAGCACTAAATATGGAAGGAAAAATCATTATCAGTCAATACAATACTGAAGTACAGTGAGCAGTGACACTATAAAGCAAACACATAAACAAGCCGGCATGATAACCAGCTAAAACCATGATGACAAGATCAAATCCACATATTAATACTTGAATGTAAACAGGCTAAATGCACCATTTCAAAGGCACAGAATGACAAGCTGGAAGAAAATGCAAGACCCAATGGTATGCTGTCTTCAAGAGACCTATCTCACACACAATGATACCCATAGGCTCAAAATGAAGGGATGGAAGAAAACTTACCACACAAATGGAAAACAAACAAAAAAAAAAGGTGGGGGTTGCAATCCTACTTTCTGAGAAAACAGACTTTAAACCAAAAAAGATCAAAATACACAAAGAAGGGCATTACATAATGATAAAGGGGTCAATTCATCAGTATGCATGCACCCAATAGAGGAGCACCCAGATTCATAAAGCAAGTTCTTAGAGACCTATAAAGAGACTTAGACTCCCACACAATAGTAGTGGGAGACTTCAGCACTCCACAGACAGATCATTGAGGCAGAAAATTAACAAAGATACTCAGGACCTAAACTCAACATTGGATCAAGTGGATCTGATACACCTTTACACAACTCTCAACCCCAAAACAACAGCATAGACTTTCTTCTAATCACCACATGGGACAAACTCTAAAACTGACCACACACTCACAGAAATAAAATGATTCTCAGCAACTACAAAAGAACCAAAATCATACCAAACACACTCTCAGACCACAATGCAATAATAATAGACGTCAAAACTTAAAAATCACTCAAAACTATGCCATTACATGGAAATTAACCTGCTCCTGAATGACTTTTGGGTGAACAATGAAATTAAGGCAGAGATCAAGAAGTTATTTGAAAGAAATCAGAATAAAGATACAACATACTAGAATCTCTGAAAGATAGGTAAGGCAACATTAAGAGGGAAATTTATAGCACTAAACACCCAAACCAAAAAGTTAAAAAGATCTCAAATTAACAACCTAACATCACAACTAAAAGAACTAGAGAACCAAAACCAAACCAAACTCAAAGCTAGCAGAAGACAAGAAATAACCAAAATCAGAGCTGAACGGAAGGAGATAGAGACACACAAAAAAATTCAAAAGCTCAATGAATCCAGGAGCTTGTTCTATGAAAAAATGAATAAAATAGATTGCTAGTTAGACTAATAAAGAAGAAAAGAGAAAGATTAAAGTAAGCACAATCAGAAATGATAAGGGGGATATAATCCCTGACCCCATAGAAATACAAACAATCATCAGAGACTATTATGAAGACTTCTATGCACACAAACTAGAAAACCTAAAAGAGATGGGTGAACTCCTGGACACATACACCCTCCCAAGACTCAACCAGGAAGTAACTGATTCCCTGAACAGACCAATAACAAGCTTTAAAATTGAATAGGTAATAGCCTTCCAAACAAACAAACAAAAAGCCCAGAACCAGATGGATTTGCAGCCTAATTTTACCAGATGTGCAAAGAAGAGCTGGTTCCATTACTGAAACTACTCCAAAATGTTGAGGAGGAAGAATACTTCCCCAACTAATTCTATAAGGCCAGCATCATCCTGATACTAAAACCTGGCAGAGACACATCAAAATATGAAAACTTTAGGCCAGTATCATTGATGAACATTGATGTAAACATCCTCAATAAAAATACTTACAAACTGAATACAGGAGCACATGAAAAAGCTAATTCATCACAATTAACTAAGCTTTATCTCTGGGATGCAAAGTTCATTCAACATATGCAAATCAATAAGTGCTATTCATAACACCAACAGAACTAAAGACAAAAATCATGATTATCTCAATAGATGCAAAAACAGTCTTTTGATATTAAATAAAATTCAACATCCCTTCATGTTAAAAACTCTCAATATACTAGATATTGAAGAAATATACCTGAAAATAATAAGAGCCATCTATGACAAAACCACAGCCAACATCATAATGAATGATTAAAAGCTGGAAGCATTCTCCTTGAAAACTGGCACAACATAAGTATGCCCGCTCTTATCACTCCTATTCGATATAGTATTGGAAGTCCTGGCCAGAGCAACTAGGCAAGAGAAAGAAATAAACGTCATCCAAATAGGAAGATAGGAAGTCAAACGTCTCCCTATTTGCAGATGATGTGATTCTATATTTAGAATATTCCATAGTCTTGGCTGAAAATCTCCTAGCTCTGATAAACAACTTTAGCAAAGTTTCAGAATACAAAATCAATGTACAAAAATCACTAGCATTCTTTTATACCAGTAAAAGCCCAGCTAAGAGCCAAATCAGAAATGCAATTCCATTCACAATTGCCACAAGAAGAATAAAATACCTAGAAATACAGGTAACCATGGACATGAAAGATCTCTACAATGAGAATTACAAAACACTGCTCAAAGGAATCAGAGATGACACAAACAAATGGAAAAAACGTTACATGCTCATGGATAGAAAGAATTAATATTATTGAAATGGCCATTATGTCTAAAGTAATGTACAGATTCAATGGTATTCCTATCAAACAATAAGTGACATTCTTCACAGAACTAAAAAAAAGGATGTATTTTGAAATTCATATGAAACTACAAAAGAGCGCAAATAGTCAAGGCAATCCTAAGCAAAATGAACAAAGCTGGAGACATCATGCTACCTAACTTCAAACTATGCTACAGGGCAACAGTAGTCAAAACAGCATGGTACTGATACAAAAACAAATGTATAGACCAATGGAACAGTAAAGAGAAGATGGTACTGGTACAAAACAAATGTATAGATCAATGGAACACAAAAGAACAGCGTGGTACTGGTACAAAAACAAATATATAGACCAATGGAACACAGAAATAAGGCTGCACACCCACAACCATCTGATCTTTGACTAAGCTGACAAAAACAAGCAATGGGAAAAGGACACCCTATTCAATAAATAGAGCTGGGATAACTGGCTAGCTGTATGCTGAAGATTAAAACTAGACCCCTTCCTTACACCATATATAAAAATCAACTCAAGATGCATTAAAGACTTAAATGTTAAACCCAAAACTATAAAAACCCTGGAAGAAAACCTAGGCAATACCATTCTGAACATAGAAACGGGCAAAGATTTCATTCCAAAAGCAATTGCAACAAATGCAAAAATTGACAAATGGGATCTAATTACACTAAAGAGCTTCTTCACAGCAAAAGGCACTATCAACATAGGGAACAGACAACCTACAGAACGGAAGAAAATGTTACAAGCTATGCATCTGACAAAGGTCTAATATCTAGTACCTACAAGAAACGTAAACAAATTTACAAGAAAAATACAAGTAACCCCATTAAACAGTGGGCAAAGAAAATGACCAGACACTTTTCAAAAGAAGACATACATGTGGCCAACAGGCACATGAAAAGAAAGCTGAACATCATTGATTATTAGAGAAATGCAAATGAAAAACACAATGAGATACCATCTCATATCAGTCAGAATGGCTATAATTAAAAAGTCAGCCAGGCACAGTGGTTCATGCCTATAATCCCAGCCCTTTGGGAGGCTGAGGCAGGTAGATCACGAGGTCAGAAGATCGAGACTATCCTGGCTAACACGGTGAAACCCCGTCTACTAAAACTACAAAAAATTAGCCTGGCGCAGTGGCGGGCACCTGTAGCCCCAGCTACTCGGGAGGCTGAGGTACGAGAATGGTGTGAACCCGGGAGGCGGAGCTTGCAGTGAGCCGAGATTGCACCACTGCACTCCAGCCTGGGGGACAAAGCGAGACACAGTCTCAAAAAAAACAAAAAAAAAAGAAAAAGAAAAAAAAAGTCAAAAAATAACATGATGGCAAGGTTGTGGAGAAAAGGGAACACTTACACACTATTGGTGGGAATGTAAATTAGTTCAACCATTGTGGAAGGCAGTGTGGTGATTCTTCAAAAAACTATAAAAATAACTACCATTCAACCCAGCAATCCTATTACTGGGTATATACCCAGAGGAATATAAATCATTCTACCATGAAGATGCATGCACATGGCCAGCCATGGTGGCTCACACCTGCAATCTCAGCACTTTGGGAGGCCGAGGCAGGTGGATCACGAGGTCAGGAGTTCAAGACCAGCCTGACAATGTGGTGAAATCCTGTCTCTACTAAAAATACGAAAAAAAAAAATTAGCTGGGTGTGGTGGTATGTGCCTGTAATCTCAGCTACTCAGGAGGCTGAAGCTGGAGAATTGCTTGAACCCAGGAGGCAGAGGTTGCAATGAGCCAAGATTGTGCCATTTTACTCCAGCCTGGGCGACAGAGACTCCATCTCAAAAAATAGAAATAAAAAAGGAATACATGCACATGTATGTTCATTGCAGTACTACTCACAATAGCAAAGACATGGAATCAACCTAAATACCCATTGATGTTGGACTGGATAAAGAAAATTCCATATACACCATGGAATACTATTCAACCATAAAAAAGAACAAGATCGTGTCCTTTGCAGGGACATGGATGTAGCTGGAGGCCATTATCCTTAGCAAACTAATGCTGGAACAGAAAACCAAATAGCACATGTTCTGACTTAAAAGTGGGAGTTAAATGATGAGAACTCATGAACACAAAGAAGGGAACAACACACACTGGGGTCTTCTTGTGGGTGGAGGGTGGGAGGAGGAGAGGAGCAGAAAAGATAACTATTGGGTACTGGGCTTAGTACCTGTGTGGCAAAATAATCTGTGACATGACAGGGGTTTGTTATGTGTGACATAAACCTGCACATGTACCCCTGAACCTAAAATAAAAGTTTTTTTTTAAAAAAGAAATAGATTATTTAATCAGATCCCATTTGTTTATTTTGGCTTTTGTTGTCATTGCTTTTGGTGTTTTAGTCATGAAGTCTGCCCATGCCAGTGTCCTGAATGGTATTGCCTAGGTTTTCTTCTAGGGTTTTTATGATTTTAGGTCTTATGTTTAAGTCTTTAATCCATCTTGTGTTAATTTTTGTATAAAGTGTAAGGAAGGGATCCAGTTTCAGCTTTCTGTATATGGCTAGCCAGTTTTCCCAACACCATTTATTAAATAGATAATCCTTTCCCCATTGCTTGTTTTTGTCAGGTTTGTCAAAGATCAGATGGTTGTAGATGTGTGGCATTATTTCTGAGGCCTCTGTTCTGTTCCATTGGTCTATATATCT
>NW_012103155.1:2632028-2634682 GCF_000951045.1 Mandrillus leucophaeus
AAAAAAAAAAATTAGCTGGGTGTGGTGGTATGTGCCTGTAATCTCAGCTACTCAGGAGGCTGAAGCTGGAGAATTGCTTGAACCCAGGAGGCAGAGGTTGCAATGAGCCAAGATTGTGCCATTTTACTCCAGCCTGGGCGACAGAGACTCCATCTCAAAAAATAGAAATAAAAAAGGAATACATGCACATGTATGTTCATTGCAGTACTACTCACAATAGCAAAGACATGGAATCAACCTAAATACCCATTGATGTTGGACTGGATAAAGAAAATTCCATATACACCATGGAATACTATTCAACCATAAAAAAGAACAAGATCGTGTCCTTTGCAGGGACATGGATGTAGCTGGAGGCCATTATCCTTAGCAAACTAATGCTGGAACAGAAAACCAAATAGCACATGTTCTGACTTAAAAGTGGGAGTTAAATGATGAGAACTCATGAACACAAAGAAGGGAACAACACACACTGGGGTCTTCTTGTGGGTGGAGGGTGGGAGGAGGAGAGGAGCAGAAAAGATAACTATTGGGTACTGGGCTTAGTACCTGTGTGGCAAAATAATCTGTGACATGACAGGGGTTTGTTATGTGTGACATAAACCTGCACATGTACCCCTGAACCTAAAATAAAAGTTTTTTTTTAAAAAAGAAATAGATTATTTAATCAGATCCCATTTGTTTATTTTGGCTTTTGTTGTCATTGCTTTTGGTGTTTTAGTCATGAAGTCTGCCCATGCCAGTGTCCTGAATGGTATTGCCTAGGTTTTCTTCTAGGGTTTTTATGATTTTAGGTCTTATGTTTAAGTCTTTAATCCATCTTGTGTTAATTTTTGTATAAAGTGTAAGGAAGGGATCCAGTTTCAGCTTTCTGTATATGGCTAGCCAGTTTTCCCAACACCATTTATTAAATAGATAATCCTTTCCCCATTGCTTGTTTTTGTCAGGTTTGTCAAAGATCAGATGGTTGTAGATGTGTAGCGTAATTTCTGAGGCCTCTGTTCTGTTCCATTGGTCTGTATATCTGTTTTGGTACCAGTACCATGCTGTTTTGGTTACCGTAGCCTTGTAGTAGTTTAAAGTCAGGTAGTCTGATGCCTCCACCTTTGTTCTTTCTGCTTAGGATTGTCTTGACTACACAGACTCTTTTTTGGTTCCATATGAAATTTAAAGTAGTTTTTTTTTCCAATTCTGTGAAGAAAGTCAATGGTAGCTTGATCAGCATAGCATTAAATCTATAAATTACTTTGGGCAGTATGGCCATTTTGATGATACTGATTCTTCCTATCCATGAGCATGGAATATTTTTCCATTTGTTTGTGTCCTGTCTTACTTCCTTGAGCAGTGGTTTGTAGTTCTCCTTGAAGAGGTCCTTCACATCCCTTGTAAGTTGTATTTCTAGGTATTTTATTCTTTTTGTAGCAATTGTGAAAGTGAGTTCACTCATGATTTGACTCTCTGTTTGTTATTGGTGTATAGTAATGCTTGCGATTTTTGCACATTGATTTTGTATCCTGAGACTTCGCTAAAGTTGCTGATCAGCTTAAGGAGATTTTAGGATCAGACAATGGGGTTTTCTAAATATAAAATCACGTCATCTGCAAACAGAGACAATTTGACTTCCTCTTTCCCTACCTGAATACCCTTTATTTCTTTCTCTTTCCTGATTGTCCTGACCAGAACTTCCAATACTATGCACAGCAAAAGAAACTATCATCAGAGTGGACAGGCAACCTACAGAGTGGGAGAAAAATTTAGAAAATCTATCAATCTGACAAAGGACTAATATCCAGCATCTACAAAGAACTTAAACAGATTTACAAGAATAAAACAACCCCATCAAAATGTGGGTGAAGGATATGAACAGACACTTCTCAAAAGAAAACATTTATGCAGCCAACAAACATATGAAAAAAAGCTCATCATCACTGATCATTAGAGAAATGCAAATCAAACCACAATGAGATACCATCTCATGCCAGTTAGAATAGCAATCATTAAAAAGTCAGAAAAAAGCAGATGCTGGAGAGAATGTAGAGAAATAGGAATGCTTTTACACCGTTGGGGGGAGTGTAAATTAGTTCAACCATTGTGAAAGACAGTGTGGCGATTCCTCAAGGATCTAGAACTAGAAATGCTATTTGACCCAGCAATACCATTACTGGTTATATACCCAAAGGATTATAAATCACTCTATTATAAAGACTTATGCACATGTGTGTTTATTGTGGCACTCTTCACAACAGCAAAGGCTTCGAACAAGCCCAAATGCCCATCAATGATAGATAAAGAAAATGTGGCACATATACACCATGGAATACTATGCAGCCATATAAAAAGGATGAGTTCATGTCCTTTGCAGCAACATGGATGATGCTGGAAACCATCATTCTCAGTAAACTAACACAAGAACAGAAAACCAAACACCGCATGTTCTCACTCATAAGTGGTAGTTGAACAATGAGAACATATGGACACAGGGAGGGGAACATCACACACTCGGGCCTGTCAGGGGGTAGGGGGGAGGGAAAGGATAGCGTTAGGAGAAACACCTAATGTAGATGACGGGTTGATGGGTGCAGCAAACCACCATGGCACATGTATACTTATGTAACCTGCACATTCTGCACATGTACCCCAGAACTTAAAGTATA
>NW_012103155.1:2634732-2637214 GCF_000951045.1 Mandrillus leucophaeus
CAGCAAAGGCTTCGAACAAGCCCAAATGCCCATCAATGATAGATAAAGAAAATGTGGCACATATACACCATGGAATACTATGCAGCCATATAAAAAGGATGAGTTCATGTCCTTTGCAGCAACATGGATGATGCTGGAAACCATCATTCTCAGTAAACTAACACAAGAACAGAAAACCAAACACCACATGTTCTCACTCATAAGTGGTAGTTGAACAATGAGAACATATGGACACAGGGAGGGGAACATCACACACTCGGGCCTGTCAGGGGGTAGTGGGGAGGGAAAGGATAGCGTTAGGAGAAACACCTAATGTAGATGACGGGTTGATGGGTGCAGCAAACCACCATGGCACATGTATACTTATGTAACCTGCACATTCTGCACATGTACCCCAGAACTTAAAGTATAATAAAAAAAAAAAAAAAGAAAATTGAATTGTACTTTTATAAAGAAGTTGTATCTGTGAAATCCAGTTGAATCCATTATTTAAATAAATTAAAAAATTTCTTACAAAGAAAACTTCAGGTCTGGATGGTTTTATTGTAAAGTTTTTCAACATTTAAGAAATAATTAATTTCAATCTTACACAAACTCAGATTATTGAAAAAGCTTTCTATTTATGAATATAATAAAACCTTGCTAACAAAACCTGAAAAGAGAGTGTAAAAAAGAGAAATAGTCCCAGCGCGGTGGCTCACGCCTCTAAACCGAGCACTTTGGGAGGCTGAGGAGGGCAGATCACGAGGTCAGGAGACGGAGACCATCCTGGCTAACATGATGAAAGCCTCTCTCTACCAAAAATACAAAAACGAAATTAGCCAGGCATGGTGGCGGGCGCCTCTAGTCCCAGCTCCTCCGGAGGCTGAGGCAAGAGAATGGCGTGAACCCGGGAGGCAGAGCTTGCAGTGAGCAGAGACCGTGCCACTGTACTCCAGCCTGGGCAACAGAGCGAGACTCCATCTCAAAAAAAAAAAAGAGAGAGAAATAACAGAGCATTAGATCTTATACATGTAAATTCATAAATCTTAAAATATATGCGTACTGAATCTGACTATATATAAAAACTGATACCTTATGTCTAAATTGGCTTTACTCTAGAATAAAATGTCATTTTAAAATTCAAAAATACCTCATCTTAATCTTTTCCAGAAAAAAATAAAAAACAGAACTCAAAAATAGAAGTATGTAAATAATATTTATTGATAAAAAGAGGAAAATGATATGATACTTGCAATAGCAGCAGGAAAAGCACTTGATAAAATTTAACAACCTTTCATGATAAAGTTTCTCATAACTAGAAATACAACTGTCTTATTTGATAAAATGTGTCTACTGCTATCACTGTATTAAACATATTACTGCAGGTTCTACACAGTGCAAAACAAGCGTGTGTGTGTGTGTGCGCACGCACATACATGTAACATAAATCTAACATTGTTTACAGACTAACAGGATTATGTACATTGGGCATGCAAAATAATCCATAAAACTATTAGAATTAATGTGAATTTTAGAAAGATAACTAGATATAAAATCAAAATGAAAACATTGTATTTCTTATAAAAATAAACAATTGAAAATGTAAAGTAAACAAATCACATTCAATAGCATAAGTCTAACAAATAATGAGGAAGACTTCTGCATAAATAATTACCAAATATTGATGAGAGAAACCAAAAAGGACCAAACTAAATAGAGTAAGATACTGTGTTAGTGGATTGGAAAATGCAATGTTGTTAAGGTTTCAATTCCTCCCCAAAAAGTTTAAGGATTTAATGCAATTCCAGGACATTCTTTTGGTGGAAATTAACAACCTGATTATAAAACTAATAGGTGAGAGGGCATCTCTACCTCCTGCCTCAAAGATGTAAAGTATCAAATGCTACCTTGAAAAAACAAAGGTGAAAGAAGTTTTACTCTACAACAAAGATACAAAATCAGAACAATATGGTACTGGCATAAAAGAGGAGCAGAAAAGGGGACAGAATAGAGTTCAGCTAGACCCACATACTACATGGTCACTTGATTTGTGACAAAGCTTCCATAGCAATTCAGTGGGCAAAAGGTGGTCTTTTCAATAAAGGGTGCTGAATCAGCCTGATAACCACAGTAATATAAAAGAAAATTCTGCTTTCTATGCAAAAGCAACCTGAATGAAGGATTCAGACTTCATGTTGAGTGTGGAGGAAAACCAAACACAAAAGAGTTCATACTGTGTCATTTGGTTCATAGGAAGTTCAGGAACAGACAAAACTAATCAATAGTATTAGAAGTCAGAGTAGTCATTACATCAATGCAAAGATAGTTATTAACTGAAAAAGAGCAAGAGAGAAATTACTGAGAGTATTGAAAATGTTCTATTTCCTTTATTTTGTTTTTAGTTTTTAATTTTTTATTTCCATAGGTTATTGGGGAACAGGGGTTGTTTGGTTACATGAGTAAGCTCTTCAGTGGTGATATGTGAGATTTTGGTGCACCC
>NW_012103155.1:2638314-2643737 GCF_000951045.1 Mandrillus leucophaeus
TTTCTTATAATGACTTATTTTCCACTGGGTAGACACCCAGTGGTGGGATTGCTGGATCAAATGGTAGTTTTACTTTTAGTTCTTTAAGGAATCTCCACACTGTTTTCCATAGTGGTTATACTAGTTTACATTGTCACCAGCAGTGTAGAAGTTTTCTCTGTATACTGCATCCACGCCAACATCCATTATTTTTTATTTTTTTATTGTAGCCATTCTTGCAGGAGTAAGGTGGTATCATTGTGGTTTTGATTTCCATTTCCCCAATCATTAGTGATGTTGAGCATTTTTTATATGTTTGTTGACCATCTGTATATCTTCTTTTGAGAATTGTCTATTCATGTCCTTAGTCCACTTTTTGATGGGATTGCTTGTTTTTTTCTTGCTAATTTGTTTGAGTTTGTTGTAAAGTCTGGGTATTAGCCCTTTGTCAGATGTATACATTGTGAAGATGTTCTCCCACTCTGTGGGTTGTCTGTTTACTTTGCTGACTGTTCCTTTTTCTGTGCAAAAGCTCTTTAGTTTAATTAAGTCCCAGCTATTTGTTTGTTTGTTTTCATTGCATTTGCTTTTGGGTTCTTGGTCATGAAATCCTTGCCTAAGCCAATGTCTAGAAGGGTTTTCCCAATGTTGTCCTCTAGAATTTTTAAGTTTCAGGTCTTAGATTTAAGTCCTTGATCCATCTTGAATTGATTTTTGTATGAGGTAAGAGATGAGAATCCAGTTTCATTCTCCTACATGTGGCTTGCCAATTAACCCAGCATCATTTGTTGAATAAGATGTACTTTTCCCACACTATGATTTTGTTTGTTTTGTTGAAGATCAGTTGACCATACATATTGCGGTTTATTTCTGGATTCTCTACTCTGTTCCATCGGTCTATGTGCCTATTTGTTCTTTTTACTTAGACTTGCTTTGGCTATGCCAGCTCTTTTTCTCATTCCACATGAATTTTAGGACTGTTTTTTCTAGTTCTGTGAAGAATGATGTTGATATTTTGATGGGAATTGCATTGTTTGTAGATTGTTTTTGGCAGCATGGTCATTTTCACAGTATTGATTCTACCCATCCATGAGCATGGGATGTGTTTCCATTTGCTTGCGTTGTCTATGATTTCTTTCAGCAGTGTTTTGTAGTTTTCCTTGTAGAGATATTTCACCTCCTTGGTTAGGTATATTCCTAAGTATTTTATTTTTATTTTATTTTTTTGCAACTATTGTCAACGGGGTTGAGTTCTTGATTTAATTCTCAGATTGGTCGCTGTTTGTGTATAGAAGAGCTAATGATTTGTGTACATTAATTTTGAATCTAGAAACTTTGCTGACTTCTTTTATTAGTTCCATGCTTTTTCTGGAGGAGTCTTTAGGGTTTTTTGGGAAAATAATAATCAGCAAACAGCGACAGTTTGACTTCCTCTTTATCAATTTGGATGCCCTTTATTTCTTTTTCTTGTCTGATTGCTCT
Organism: Mandrillus leucophaeus; assembly: GCF_000951045.1. Classification (NCBI taxonomy): domain Eukaryota; kingdom Metazoa; phylum Chordata; class Mammalia; order Primates; family Cercopithecidae; genus Mandrillus; species Mandrillus leucophaeus. The sequence goes on from NW_012103155.1 coordinate 2,639,776, forward strand.
GGCTAGGACTTCCAGTACTGTGTTGAAGAGGAGTGATGAGGGTGGGCATCCTTGTCTTGTTCTAGTTCTCAGAGCGAATGCTTTCACCTTTTCCCCATTCAGTATTATGTTGGCTGTGTGTTTGTCATAGATGGCTTTCATTTTATTACATTGAAGTATGTCCCTTGTATACTGATTTTGCTGAGAGTTTTAATCATAAAGTGATGCTGGATTTTGTTGAATGCTTTTTCTGCATCTATTGAGATGATTATGTAATTTTTGTTTTTAATTATATTTATGTGGTGTACCACATTTTTTGACTTGCATATGTTAAACCATCCCTGCATCCATGATATAAAACCCATTTGATCATGGTGGATTATCTTTTTGACATGTTGCTGGATTCAGTTAGCTAGTATTTTGTTAAGGATTTTTGCATCTATGTTCATCAGGGATATTAGTCTGTAGTTTTCTTTTTTCTATGTCATTTCAGGTTTTGGTATTAGGGCGATACTGGCTTCATAGAATGATTGAGGGAGGATTCACTCTTTCTCTATCTTGTGCAATAGTGTCAATAGGATATGTACCAATTCTTCTTTGAATGTCTGGTAGAATTCCGCCATGAATCTGTCTGGTCCTAGACATTTTTTGTTGGTAATTTTTTAATTATTATTTCAATCTCGCTGATTGTTATTGGTCTGTTCATGTTCTCTAATTCTATCTGATTTAAGCTAGGAGGGCTGTATCTTTCCAGGAATTTATCAATCTCCTCTAGGTTTTCTAGTTTATGTATGGACAGGTGTTCATAGTAGCCTTGAATGATCTTTTATATTTCTGTGATGTCAGTTGTAATATCTCCTGTTTTGTTTCTTACTGAATTTATTCAGATTTTCTCTCTTCTTGGTTAATCTTGCTAATGGTCTATCAGTTTTATTTATCATTTCAAAGAACCAGCTTTTGGTTTCATTTACCTTTAGAATTTTTTTGTTTCAATTTTATTTAGTTCTGCTCTGATCTTGGTTATTTCCTTTCTTTGGCTGGATTTGGGTTTGGTTTGTTCTTATTTCTCTAGTTACTTAATGTCTGACCTTAGATTGTCTGTGCTCTTTCAGACTTTTTGATGTAGGCATTTAGGTCTACGAACTTTCCCCCTAGCATCACCTTTGCTGTATAACAGAGGTTTTAATAGGTTGTATCAATATTGTCGTTCAGTTTGAAGAATTTTTTAAATTTTCATTTTGATTTCATTTTTGACCCAATGATCATTTAAGATCAGGTTATTTAATTTCCATGTAATTGCATGGTTTTGAAGGTTCCTTTTGGAGTTGATTTTCAGTTTTATTCCATTGTGGTCTGAGAGAGTGCTTGATATAATTTCAATTTTCTTGAGTTTATTGAGGCTCATTTTGGTGACCTATCATATGTCCTACCTTGAAGAAAGTTCCATGTGCTGATGAACAGAATGTATATTCTGTGGTTGTTGGGTAGAATGTTTTGTAAATATCTGTTACAAAATGTTTGTAAATTATCTGTCCATTTGTTCCAGGGTATAGCTTAGATCCATTGTTTCTTTGTTGACTTTCTGTCTTGATGACCTGTCTATTGCTCTCAGTGTAGTATTGAAGTCCCCCACTATTATTGTGCTGCTGTCTATCTCATGTATCAGCTTCATTAATAATTGTTTTATAAATTTGGGAGCTCCAGTGTTAGGTGCATGTATGTTTAGGATTGTGACATTTTCCTGTTGGACAAGGCCTTTTGTCATTATATAATGTTTCTTTTGTCTTTTTTAACTGCTATTGCTTTAAAGTTTGTTTTGTCTAATATAAGAATAGCTACTCCTGCTTGCTTCTGGTTCCATTTGCATGAAATGTCTTTTTCTACCCCCTTTACCCTAGGTTTATGTGGGTCCTTATATGTTAGGTGAGTCTTATGAAGGGAGCAGATAGTTGGTTTATGAATTCTTATCCATTCTTCAATTCTGTATCTTTTAAGTGGAGCATTTAGGCCATTTATATTCAATGTTAGTATTGAGATGTGAGGTACCATTCCATTCATTGTGCTATTTCTTGCCTGTATACCTTGTGGTGTTGTTGTTGTTGTTGTTGTATAGGTCCTGTAATATTTATGCTTTAAAGAGGCTCTGTTTTAATGTCGTTCCAGAATTTATTTCAATGTTTATAGCTCCTTTTAGCAGTTCCTGTAGCGCTGGCTTGCTAGTGGCAAATTCTCTCAGCATTTGCTTGTCTGAAAAAGACTGTATCTTTCCTCCATTTATGAAGCTTAGTTTCAGTGGATACAAAATTCTTGGCTGATAATGATTTTATTTAAGGAGACTGAAGATAGGGCCAAAATCCCTTCTAGCCTACAGAGTTTCTGCTGAAAAATCTGCTGTTAATCTGATAGGTTTTCCTTTATAGGTTACCTGGTCCTTTTACCTCACAGTTCTTAAGATTATTTCCCTCATCTTAACTTTAGATAACCTGATGTCAATGTGCCTAGCCAATGATCTTTACACAATGTATTTCCCAGGTGTTCTTTGAGCTTGTATTTGGATGTCTAGGTCTCTAGCAAGGTCAGGAAGTTTTCCTTGATTATTCCCCCAAATATGTTTTCCAAACTTAGATTTCTCTTCTTCCTCAAGAACACTGATTATTCTTAGATTGATTGTTTAACATAATCCATAACAGATTTCTTGGAAGCTTTGCTTATATTTTCTTATTCTTTTTTCTTTGCCTTTGTTGGTTTGGGTTAATTTGAAAACCTCATCTTCGAGCTCTGAAGTTCTTTCTTTTGCTTGTTCAAATCTATTGCTGAGACTTTCCAGAGCATTTTCCATTTCTGTAAGTGCATTCGTTTTTACCTGAAGTTTTAGTTGTTTGTTATTTATGCTATCCATTTAATTGAAATTTTCTCCCCTCATTTCTTGTATCATTTTTTTTCCCTTCCTTAAATTGGGCTTTGCCTTTTCTGGTGCCACCCTGATTAGCTTAATAACTAACCTTCAGAATTCTTTTTCAGGTAATCAGGGATTTCTTCTTCATTTGGATCCATTGCTGGTGAGCTAGTGTGAGTTTTAGGGGATGCTAAAAAACCTTGTTTTGGCATATTACCAGAGTTGGCTTTCTGGTTCCTTCTCTTTTGGGTAGGCACTGTCAGAGAGAAAGTCTAGGGCTCAAGGCTGTTGTTCAGATTCTTTTGTCCCACAGGGTATTCCCTTGATGTAGTCCTCTTCCCCTTTTCCTAGGGATGTGGCCTCCTGAGAGCAGAACTGTAGTGACTGCTATCCCTGTTCTGGATCTAGCCGCCCAGCAAGTCTACCAGGTGCTGGCTGGTACTGGGGGTTGTCTGCACAGAGTCCTGTGATGTGAACCATCTGTGAGTCTCCCAGCCATGGAGATCAGCACATGCTCCAGTGGAAGTGGCAGAGGGGTGAAATGAACTCTGTGAGGGTCCTTCGATTTGGTTGTTTAATGCACTGTTTTTGTGCTGGTTGGCCTCCTGCCAGGAGGTGGCACTTTCACAAGAGCATCAGCTGTGTTAGTACAGGGAGGAACAGGTGGTAGGCAGGACCCTAGAATTCCCCAGAGTATATACCCTTTGTTTTCAGCTACCAGGGTGGGTAGGGAAGAACCATTAGGTGGGGGCAGGGCTAGGCATGTCTAAGTTCAGATTCTCCTTGGACAGGTCTTGCTGTAGCTGCTGTGGGGGATAGGGATGTGGTTCCCAAGTCAATGGAGTTATGTTCCTGGGAGAATTATGGCTGACTCTACTGTGTCATGCAGGTTGTCAGGGAAGCTGAAGTCACAGGCCTCACCCAGCTCCCATGTAACCCAAAGGGCTGGTCTCACTCCCACCACAGCCCATACAACAGCACCGAGTCTGTTTCCAGGCAGTGGGTGAGCAGGGCTGAGAATTTGCCCCAGGCTACCTGCCTCCCAACTGCAAAAGCAAGTAGGACTTCCGTGCTTCCCCGCCTGTGG
>NW_012103155.1:2643787-2649008 GCF_000951045.1 Mandrillus leucophaeus
CTGTCAGAGAGAAAGTCTAGGGCTCAAGGCTGTTGTTCAGATTCTTTTGTCCCACAGGGTATTCCCTTGATGTAGTCCTCTTCCCCTTTTCCTAGGGATGTGGCCTCCTGAGAGCAGAACTGTAGTGACTGCTATCCCTGTTCTGGATCTAGCCACCCAGCAAGTCTACCAGGTGCTGGCTGGTACTGGGGGTTGTCTGCACAGAGTCCTGTGATGTGAACCATCTGTGAGTCTCCCAGCCATGGAGATCAGCACATGCTCCAGTGGAAGTGGCAGAGGGGTGAAATGAACTCTGTGAGGGTCCTTCGATTTGGTTGTTTAATGCACTGTTTTTGTGCTGGTTGGCCTCCTGCCAGGAGGTGGCACTTTCACAAGAGCATCAGCTGTGTTAGTACAGGGAGGAACAGGTGGTAGGCAGGACCCTAGAATTCCCCAGAGTATATACCCTTTGTTTTCAGCTACCAGGGTGGGTAGGGAAGAACCATTAGGTGGGGGCAGGGCTAGGCATGTCTAAGTTCAGATTCTCCTTGGACAGGTCTTGCTGTAGCTGCTGTGGGGGATAGGGATGTGGTTCCCAAGTCAATGGAGTTATGTTCCTGGGAGAATTATGGCTGACTCTACTGTGTCATGCAGGTTGTCAGGGAAGCTGAAGTCACAGGCCTCACCCAGCTCCCATGTAACCCAAAGGGCTGGTCTCACTCCCACCACAGCCCATACAACAGCACCGAGTCTGTTTCCAGGCAGTGGGTGAGCAGGGCTGAGAATTTGCCCCAGGCTACCTGCCTCCCAACTGCAAAAGCAAGTAGGACTTCCGTGCTTCCCCGCCTGTGGTGTTTGCACACTGGATTCACGCCCTCCCCCAAATTCCCCAAGTTCTGGCCAGGAGACTTCTCAATCTGTTCAAATTGTTACAAAGTTCAGCTGGAAGTTTCCTTCTCTTTGTGACCTTTTCCCAGTGCCTCTGGTAGCCCTCCTCAAGGACCTCTATGAGACCAGGCAAAAATGGCTGGCTAGGGAACCCAGTGAGCCCAGAGGGCTTTTCCCACTGCTTCTTCTATCCCTGTATTTCTCTTGGCTCTCTAAATTGACACAGTTCCAAGTAAGGTCAGAATCTTCTCCTGTGATCTAGACCTTTAGGTTCCCCAGTTAAGGTGTGTTCAGGAGCTGACTATTCCCCTTTCCTACTTCCACAGTTTGCAGTTTGGGCTCTCACATCATTTGGGGTGTCTCCTGAGACCTGCAGGAGCAATCTGCTTCCTTCAGAGGATATGTGGGTTCTCTCAGCTTTCCTGATTTATTCCCGCAGTCAAAGTTCATTATGCAACACTCCACATGCTTCTTTGTCCAAGTGGGAGCTGCAATCTAGTCCTGCCTCCCATCCACCATGATCCCTGGAATACGTCTGGAATGTTCTGTGTCTTGATTTTCTGGTGCTTGTTTCCATTTCTTAGATTAGATTCTACTGTGATAAGGCCTCAAAATCTAGTGTCTTGCAGACAGACACTGGGGACAGATCAAAAGTGACAGTTTAACACATATACTCGTGTATGTGTGTGTGTATATATATGTATGTGTATATATATGTATGTGTGTATATATATGAGTTATACACTTACAGTTTGTGTTACATTTTAATAAAAAATAAATCTTAGAAATTACTATGTATTTGTTCCTTATCTTTTATCAATATACTTCCTCTAGTATTCATATAGAGAACCAGGGTTAAATTCATGTTTACAAAGGTAAAAGCAGAATGAATTGATATCCTAGACATTGAAAAGAACAAGTGCGAGATTAAAATTTCAAACAGTTTTGAAAACGATTACATTGTGTATTCTTGCAATCTCTCTCTCTTTCTTGATATCAGACCATTGCTTTTGCTGTTTTCTCTGCTTAAAATGTTCTTACTTCTCCCGTGACTTGGCTACTCATCCTTTAGGTCTCATTGCTTGCTCTGGAAAACCTTTCCAGAACCCCAAGTCTGAGTTAGGTACCCCCTCTTATGTACTCTTATAACACCCTTGGCTTACTACTGTCATCCACTTGACATGCTAAAATGCAATTCGCTTCTTAATTTATTTGTCTCCCAATTAAGCTGTCAGTTCCTGAAGGGAAACGTGAGTTACTGGAGGTTGTGTCTTCAACACTTGTCACTGTGGCCGGCAGGTGCTCACAAATCATTTGTTGAATTATTATTTGGATGTAGAACAAGCTGGACCTATCAATTCTCAGCAGAAAGATTATGTATAATACCTGATTCCAGCAGTATAGCACAATGGACTTAGAGGCAACCGGGAACAGTTTTTCACTGCCTATGTCACCGTTGTAGTGATGAGAGTTTCTCACTTCTGGGGTTTATTCAACACACATCACATCTCGTTATAATCTTAAGGAAAGGAAACTGAAAACTGTGTTAAAGAAATCTCATCACTAGAAGGTGTTGAAGAAGACTCCTAAATAAATTTGATTTCCAGAACCAAATGCCAAAAGCTTAGAAAGAGTGCAAATGAATTTGATGGATTGTGTTTTTGCTCCCAATTATTAGTGCCCTTCTTGTAAGTGTTTTATATATCCTCACCATTGACATATGACTTGCAGGACTTCCACTTGGAAGAATTATATTTACTTGTCCCATTGAAGTCAGCTTGGCTAGTGATTTACTTTGGCCAACAGAATGTGAGAGAAAAAAAAAATAACATGTACCATGTCTGAGAGGTACATTAAAAGCCATTCCTTATTTGGCCTTTTCTCCCCTCCTTTGCAACAAAAACAGTATGTTCCAAATGGGGGTGGCTCCTTCAGTCTGGATCCTGGAACTTGTCACCATCATAGACCAAATGTAATGTGAGCAGGAAATGAACCAGTGTTGCTGCAAGACACTGAGATTTTGAGGCCTTAGCACAGTAGAACCTAATCTAAGAAATGGAAGCAAGCATCAGGTGGAGCACTTACCAGACTCAAGAAAGCCTGTTTGTGCCAAGAGACAGTCAGTCCCTAGCTCTCATGGATTGTCACAATGTAGAACTGCATGCTAACTCTTGCCAGATCTTCCTGTAAGAGGAGCTGAATTTTTAATTAAATCCCTTCCTGATTTTTAATTAAAATATACCTTCTTTTTAAATGTTGGCAGCTAAATCCATATGTTTAAAAAACACTTAGGGCAAATCAAATCAAGTAATACAGTCATAATCTCTTTTCCATTCTATAGTTTGCTTATATATTAAATAAGAATGCTAATATCTGTTCTGCCTCTCTAACAGGGTTATTTTGAGTGTTAGATTTATCTTACCTTGTAGTTTTTTTAATTTTTTTTTTAAATTTTGAAATGATAAACATCACAAAAGTCAGGGAAAGCTCTTAGAGTACTCTGGCAAAGCAGGCTGGACAATTCTAAGGTGATGAGGTACCAAGGAGGCTAGTAGTACAAACGACTGTGCCTCAACTTTCCTGCCCGTCTCCTGTTCTCCACCCTTCCATGCAAAACATGAAAAGCAGACTTTTCCACTGGCAGATAAGACTAGCATGCAACCATCTTTAGGAATAATCTAAGCCTGAAATAGTTGAGAGACAAGTAATTCACAAAAATGAATGGTTCTCTGTCATGAAACAAGTAAGGTACAAGTTTGTGTTGATCAATCCAAGTTGACTTTCCTAGCTTATGACACTGAACTTCATCCTTCTTAACTACGTCATAGAAATGACTCAGGCAATTAAAAAATAGCCTAAACACACACAATATCAATAAAATTTGATAAATTTTTTATGTTTGATCAAAGGTCTCAGAAGTACTTGTTTTATTTTATGCAAAGAGTCAAAATTCTTAAAAGATGTGGAGTTGTCTAATAATTTGCATGATATAGCTCGTAGGTAGAATTTTATGATAACTCTGAATGTGTATTTAAGTAAAAATATTTTTGAAAAATTTAAAGAAGATTGGGGAATGCCTGAAAGAGAAAAATGTAATCTGATGTATATTTTGTTCTGTTGCATTTTCAGGGCTCACATTTTTCCTTCCATTATGCAGATATGCCACTAGAGGGCACTGTAAGGCGCTGCTTCCTGACACCCTGTGTGAGATGCTGAATCTGACCTCTAATTTCCCCATTGAGAACCCTCCAGGTTTTGCCTTACTTTAATAGGGCCAGGTACTCTGTAGGGCATTGTGCCAGGTGCTGGAAACAGAACAACAGAGACAGGACCCACAAATACAAAGGAACGGATTGTTCAGAACAACCGGAGACAGGTGTTAATAAACAGGCATGTGTCAGCACTATAGGAATTTAGAGAATAGCGTTATAACGATGTGATTCTGCAGAAAGGGAAAGTGGGAGGTCATAGAAGAGAAAGCACTCTCAGACTCTGACCAGTTCAGGCTGAAGAAGGTATGAAAGCTGAATTTTAGGCTGAGTTTCCTTTTCCTTTTCCCCTTCCTGCCTTAGCAAGGGACCTCCATACTGAAGGGAACCTGAAGTTAGGATATGACGTAGGTTACCCACAGTATATATAAAAAATGATCAGCCTATACACCCCAGGACTGCCATGGGAAGTTGCTTTCCTCTGCACTGCAATATTCATTTATCATTTATTGATTTGAGAAATATTTATTGCCAAGTGTGCCCTAAGCACTCATTGGGAAACAAGATAGCCATAGTCAAGAGTGTGCCCACTTAAAAACTGTAGTCCAGTGGAGACACAATGACTGCAATGTAGTGTAACAAGTCCTATGATAAGGGAAGAAGACGGAACCATACACATATAGAGCAGGGGCACCTGACAAAGACAGGAAGTCAGGGAAGGCTTCGTGGAGGAAGTACTATTCAATTGAGACCCTAAGCAGAATTGGAGGCCACCTAAAAAGGGGTGGGTGTAATCCAGGTGAAGGTAGCACAACCCAGAGGAAAAAAGAATCAAATAGGATTTTATTTGTGTATATACAATTTTGAGATCTTACTGTTTTCCACTTATCCATTTTACCCTGAGTTTCCATATCTTTAACTATTTTTGAAAATATGGTTTTAACAGTTGCTCCAATAGTCCATTGTAAGAATGGTAACATTTATTTACCCATTTTTAGAAATAGCATTTTTAAGACTCATGCTAATTGCTCTCCCTTTGTCAATATAAAACCATATGAAATAATTCTTACTGCTTATATGAATATCAACAACATTCCTTTAGTTGGCTGAGTCTTGAGCACAATTCCTGCAACACAACCTGATAT
>NW_012103155.1:2650508-2652842 GCF_000951045.1 Mandrillus leucophaeus
TGCCCTGGCCTCAGAGATTCACAGTCCAGTTCTTTGTCCAGTTGGGTGGCACCTGTCTACCACCTTGCCATGCCCACTTAACTTATGCAAAGTTAATATCACAAGTAGAAGCCTGTTCCTTGCAGTGAAAATTTTACTTGCCACTTTCATAGCCCCAAGATATCCGTGTATCTTTATTAACAGGCGCTTAACAACTTGCGTCATTTAAAATGCCTCCCCTGCCTATCAGCTGATGATGGCCGCAGGAAGGTGGGCCTGGAAGATAACAGCTAGCAGGCTAAGGCCACACACTGACACTTGCAGTTGTCTTTGGTAGTTTTTTTGCACTAACTTTAGGAGCCAGCTCATGATCTCAGGATGTATGGAAAAATAATCTTTGTATTACTATTGTCAGGTAAGTGACTTTATTTCATCTTGATTCTGTTATATTGGGTATAAGATCATAGAATAAAAATATAAACTACCCTATTTTAGTTCTATCTTATTTAAATGAATAAATGAGTAGTATTTCCTATTCCAGTCTGGTGGATGGATTTTACTGGAACTCAGCTACCAATGTGGGGAAAATGACACAAGGGAGCCCGGTATTTACGGCTGAATCCAGTTTTCTAGTATGAGAAGTTTACTTCAATTCTAAGTCTAGCTAGAATTAAAATAATTTTATCAAATGCTTTGAGAAATACCTCTGTGTGAATAAATGTATTGCTTTGTTTGAGTTGTAAGGAGATTCATTTCCAAACTAAAGAGTTATTAATGAAGGTGTTGGTAGCTATATGGCTTTTAGTTTTCAAAAGGTGTAATTTCCTCCTTCTGCCCAATGGTGAGAAGCCAAAAGCATGAACACTGAAACCATGGGGAATTGTTCGCTTCTCTGTGGGCCCATTACTAAAGTGTCACATAGGAAGAAAAACAAAAACAAACACAATTCTTACTGGCTTAGGTGTCACGTGAGTTTTGGGAGAAATCTAAATCCATTAAAATAAAGAAATATCCTAGGGTTATTATTAAATTGTATTAATTCAATAATTTGAATTTAATTTAAATTTAATTATTAATTTAGTGTATTAAATTAACATGATTTGGGCCTCTTTCTGAGAATATTATAGTTAAACCACCTCTCAAGTGCAGTGTTTATGTGTTAGCAATACTAGTACCCACCCAGCGCACAGGGGTCAGGCAGTTGCTTGAAACATTCTGAGTCTATTAGACATTGTTGTAACCCAAGTTAGAGCAAGCATCAAGGATCTACTGAGCACTCTGTAGCATACAGGGCAGAGAGGTCGGCATTTTCTCATATACCCCAGGGGAGGATAAAATAGTGTAATAGTGAAGAGCACAGGCATGAGGAACAGGCAGAACTGGGTTCAAATCTAGTTTTACTTCTCAAGGCTGGGGAACATTAAGGCAAATGATATGCCCTCATTTTTATGTGTCCTCATCTGTAAAATGCAGGCAATGCTGGTACTTGCCTCATAGTAATAAAGACTAAACAAAGTATTTAATGGAATACACTTACTGATGCCTGAAACAAAGTAAAATGTTAAGCTTACTGTGCATTTTCTATGATTAGAATTAACTATCATGATTAGTAAGTATTAATAATATAAATGTTATTAAAATAAGTAGTAGCTACCGATAATTATAGACTAGGGAACAAACCTACGTATGTGATTGCTGATTTTTGAAAAGTCAGAGAGAAAAGAAAATTACAGAAAAAAAAAAAAACAGAAAACAAACATAGTTACTCTAATTTTTTAATCAGAAAAGTATGAAAATATTTAGTTTGAAGAAAAGAAAACAAGTGAAAGGGATGTAGTATAATATTTGTATATATATTCATATATTTATAGTGCTATTACACTAGCACTATAAAAGAGATGTATTCTTTGTGTTGCTCCATGGGGCAAACCATACTGGGTGTAACTCAAACAAAATTGAACACTGCATACTCTACTGGGGGTGTGCCCAGTATTTGGGAAAATTCTGTGTGACTTACAAGTGCCCTAAATTTGGAAAGGGTTCCTGGCAAAGAAATGATTTTTTTTTTTTTTTTAAATTTCTACAACTACGCAAGCAGATAGTGTGAATTAAAGCCTTAAATGGCACTTGATGAAGAGGTCATTGGGGCAAGATGACCCTGAAGGCTACAGTGGTCTCCAGTACCCAAGCTGTTATCATCTTCGTAGCGTCGGAAACCCTCCAAGGAAACCCTCTTGATGTGGCTACTTTATAGTATAACAGAAAGGTCTAAGAGCAAGTTTTTCCCCCATACTCATTAGCTGAAGAGAAAACATACATGGTGAAGTCTTTTTCCTTTTTTTTGTTTCTTTCTTT
>NW_012103155.1:2654867-2657918 GCF_000951045.1 Mandrillus leucophaeus
CAGGACCCACAAATACAAAGGAACGGATTGTTCAGAACAACCTGAGACAGGTATTAATAAACAGGCATGTGTCAGCACTATAGGAATTTAGAGAATAGCGTTATAACGATGTGATTCTGCAGAAAGGGAAAGTGGGAGGTCATAGAAGAGAAAGCACTCTCAGACTCTGACCAGTTCAGGCTGAAGAAGGTATGAAAGCTGAATTTTAGGCTGAATTTCCTTTTCCTTTTCCCCTTCCTGCCTTAGCAGGGGACCTCCATACTGAAGGGAACCTGAAGTTAGGATATGACGTAGGTTACCCACAGTATATATAAAAAATGATCAGCCTATACACCCCAGGACTGCCATGGGAAGTTGCTTTCCTCTGCACTGCAATATTCATTTATCATTTATTGATTTGAGAAATATTTATTGCCAAGTGTGCCCTAAGCACTCATTGGGAAACAAGATAGCCATAGTCAAGAGTGTGCCCACTTAAAAACTGTAGTCCAGTGGAGACACAATGACTGCAATGTAGTGTAACAAGTCCTATGATAAGGGAAGAAGACGGAACCATACACATATAGAGCAGGGGCACCTGACAAAGACAGGAAGTCAGGGAAGGCTTCGTGGAGGAAGTACTATTCAATGGAGACCCTAAGCAGAATTGGAGGCCACCTAAAAAGGAGTGGGTGTAATCCAGGTGAAGGTAGCACAACCCAGAGGAAAAAAGAATCAAATAGGATTTTATTTGTGTATATACAATTTTGAGATCTTGCTGTTTTCCACTTATCCATTTTACCCTGAGTTTCCATATCTTTAACTATTTTTGAAAATATGGTTTTAACAGTTGCTCCAATAGTCCATTGTAAGAATGGTAACATTTATTTACCCATTTTTAGAAATAGCATTTTTAAGACTCATGCTAATTGCTCTCCCTTTGTCAATATAAAACCATATGAAATAATTCTTACTGCTTATATGAATATCAACAACATTCCTTTAGTTGGCTGACTCTTGAGCACAATTCCTGCAACACAACCTGATATCCAGCCATAACAAACACTGAATTTATGGAAGGTATTAATTTATTGCCTATTGTTTAATTTTAACTTTTTTATAAAATGTGCTGCAGTTGTTTTACATGAATTGGCAGGGCTTTGAGAGGCACTCTGGATCCTTGTCCTGCTTCTCAGATTACCCCCTCTGTGTCATTCATTGTTCCGTCTCCCCCAAGTCTGCATCTCTGCTCCCTCCATCCACTAGTCCCTCAACCTCAGGCTCCTCCCTCTCTGGGATGCTCTGCAGATACTTATCTCCATCTTTTCTCCAGTAAATATTTTTTTTTTTTCTCTGTGGCCCAGTTTCCTGAAGCTGCAAACATTAACTTCCTAAATGATTTTTTTAAACCACACTTTGGGTAAATATGTATGATATACGTGGCAAATTGCTCACATAGCAAATTGATTTTCTGGGTCAGGCAGGAAAGACTTTCACAAAAATCTTACAGGAAGTAAGATGATTTAGATGGAGTATCCAATCACCTTCTGTTGAACCATTTCAGACCTAATTTATATTTTTTGTTCTGCCTCCCTTTAAAATTGAGCTTCCTCACATTTCCATAGCCTTCACTTTAACCTACTTTAATGATAGGGTTTTTGGTGTGTTGGGTTTTGTTTCTGACTGTTTGCATTTATTGTCTTGGTATTCACTTATGCTTACTTAGCAAGGTATATTTCAGAGAGAAACAGCTCACTGGCTTCATAGCTGTGCAGGCACTAGCTCTTCAGTTCAAATTCTATTTTCAATGAAAGATTTGTTGCATCTCACATCTCTTACATTGCTGTGTGACTCACCATGAGTTTGGGAGTCTTTCAGAACCTCAGAACACTCAAATGATTTAAATTTCTCAAACATGTTCATTTCACATATAGGAAGTCACTTTTGTTTGGATCACAGGGTCTCGACATTAGAAATGAGAAGCTCCATGGCTCCACAACAGCTGCCTCAGCCTGGCACATGCCCTGGCCTCAGAGATTCACAGTCCAGTTCTTTGTCCAGTTGGGTGGCACCTGTCTACCACCTTGCCATGCCCACTTAACTTATGCAAAGTTAATATCACAAGTAGAAGCCTGTTCCTTGCAGTGAAAATTTTACTTGCCACTTTCATAGCCCCAAGATATCCGTGTATCTTTATTAACAGGCGCTTAACAACTTGCGTCATTTAAAATGCCTCCCCTGCCTATCAGCTGATGATGGCCGCAGGAAGGTGGGCCTGGAAGATAACAGCTAGCAGGCTAAGGCCACACACTGACACTTGCAGTTGTCTTTGGTAGTTTTTTTGCACTAACTTTAGGAGCCAGCTCATGATCTCAGGATGTATGGAAAAATAATCTTTGTATTACTATTGTCAGGTAAGTGACTTTATTTCATCTTGATTCTGTTATATTGGGTATAAGATCATAGAATAAAAATATAAACTACCCTATTTTAGTTCTATCTTATTTAAATGAATAAATGAGTAGTATTTCCTATTCCAGTCTGGTGGATGGATTTTACTGGAACTCAGCTACCAATGTGGGGAAAATGACACAAGGGAGCCCGGTATTTACGGCTGAATCCAGTTTTCTAGTATGAGAAGTTTACTTCAATTCTAAGTCTAGCTAGAATTAAAATAATTTTATCAAATGCTTTGAGAAATACCTCTGTGTGAATAAATGTATTGCTTTGTTTGAGTTGTAAGGAGATTCATTTCCAAACTAAAGAGTTATTAATGAAGGTGTTGGTAGCTATATGGCTTTTAGTTTTCAAAAGGTGTAATTTCCTCCTTCTGCCCAATGGTGAGAAGCCAAAAGCATGAACACTGAAACCATGGGGAATTGTTCGCTTCTCTGTGGGCCCATTACTAAAGTGTCACATAGGAAGAAAAACAAAAACAAACACAATTCTTACTGGCTTAGGTGTCACGTGAGTTTTGGGAGAAATCTAAATCCATTAAAATAAAGAAATATCCTAGGGTTATTATTAAATTGTATTAATTCAATAATTTGAATTTAATTTAAATTTAATTAT
>NW_012103155.1:2659553-2686018 GCF_000951045.1 Mandrillus leucophaeus
TTTTTTTTTTTTTTTTTTTTTTTTTGCTATGAAAAAAAGATGATTGCCTTGCTTTCTCTAGGAATCTTAAGAATAAAGCTGATATTTCTAATTCTAAACTTACCAGAGATCTTCTTCCAAATGGAGAATCCATTTTTTCTAGTATGACTTGATTCCCAGTCCCTGAATTCCTGCACTCATTTGATGATTCAGTCATTACACGTCAGATTGTGAACCAGGCACTGAGCCCACAGCAGGAAGACAAATGGGCTCCGATGGAGGATACTTGGAGGGTGGGCACAGTGGGTGGTGGGAAGGAACACAGATAATAAACAGAACAACAACTATCTTATTAAAATAAGATAAAAACAGTCAAAAATAACACAAAGCATATAAAACCAGGTAAGATGATAAACATGAATGCCGAAAACTGCTTAAGAAAAGGGTAGCAGGGAATTATTTTCTGAGTAGATGATATTTATGCTAAACGTAGAACAAGGAGACAGAGCTAATCCCGAAAATTCTGGGAAAAGAGGACAGATGGCAGAGGGAAGAGCAAGAGCAAAAATTCTGAGACAGGAGGTAAGTTAGTGTTTTCAAGGAAAAGCTGGAGCTTTTATCTGAAAATCAGATTCTGAAGCTAAGAACCAATTTGAAAATACAGTACTATATCACTTCAACTAGGAAATTATGGCATAAACCAGGAGTCTCCAAAAGTTTTGGTTTTACTTAAAAATTCATACAAAATTTGCATTCTAGATCATAATATACTAATTTAATGGGAGGAAACAAAGGGACTGGTATGATATCATCATGCCTACTTTATTCATCCGTGTATCCCCAGAATCTAGCACAGTTCCCGATTAGGACTTATAGTAGCATATTGGTTGAGTAAGCAAGGAAGGAAGTGAAGGGAGGGAGAAGGAGAGATAAGCAGAGAGGGAGAGGAAGGAAGAAAGAAAAGAAGGAAAAAAAGAAGGAAGGAAAGAAGAGAGGAGGGAGAGAGAGAGGGAGGCAAGAAGGGAGAAGAGAGAAGGGAAGGGAAGAGACAGAAGGAAGGGGAGGAGGAAAGGAAAGAGGAAATACTTGTTTTCATCTGGTTAGACACAGTGAGTGCTCGGCACAGACAGATCATTATTACCCTGTGCATCTGATTCACACCCCTGCAGGTACATCAGTCTAAAAAGCACATGTTAAGTGAAGAAACAAGGTGTCTCTCTTTTTTTTTTTTTTTTTTTTTTCAGGGATCCAAGAAGAGAGCCTTGCTAGCCTGTCTATTTAATTGGTACAGGAAAGAGTTACAGGAACTGTATGCCAGGGAATACATGACTATAAATTCTTTAAAAGAAAAACCTGTGTCGTCACTTATGTGTCCCACACATTGTCAGCCACATAGTAGACAGTCAATATCAACTACTCAAAATGACAAATGGCAAATGACCAGAATTTTGTGGCAGACTAGCTTGGCCATGAAAAATCATTTAACACTTGTGGACCTCAGTTTTCTTATGCCTATTTTATAAAGCACCGAGTAGATGGTATCTGCAATCATTTTTCATCTGTAAACCCCAACAAATCCCCAAAATTCAGCCTGAGATGAGCTGGACTAGTTGCCAAACCTATAAATATCTTTTGTATGGTGTGAAATAGGGTTTTTAGAAAGAAACGGACACCCACTGTGAACTCCTTTGCAGACAAGGTCTGAATAGAGGAGAAAGTAGGGATGGCATCTCAAACTTACTTTACAGTTATTTTAAATTAGGAAATTTAGCTTAACATTCTTGTGATAAATTTCTTTTCACCTTGATTTCTAGAAGATTATTCAAAACAGCTGTGAGCCTATTTGAGAAGTATATTTTTGAGGAATTTTCCCCACGTTATCTTTATAGGTTGTATTTTGACACCAACTGCAAATGTAATATCTTTTGCCCAAAAAAACCCCAACCCTACTTATATGGTGCTGACAAAATCAGGCTGGACCTACCTTTTTACATCATAGATTTCCAGCCATTATTACCATATCCACATCTTTAGTAAGTACCTATCTGTGTAGTTTTCTGTGATAAATGAGCTAGACTAAAACTAAGCAAAAATGTTGAAAAAAAAATTCCGGGTTTATCTCTGGGTGTTGGGATTGTAAGATATTTTTTTCTCATTTTAAATATTTTCTAAATTTTCTGCAAAGACAACCATACAATATAATCAGGACAAGTTTTAATATGTTTTAAAAAGTAAACTGAACAAACACAATCTCTGCTTTCTAAGAAGTCTTTAATTTTTGTACGTTGGTCATAGACTATGACCTATACAATTTATTTGGGATATTTATTAAAAATTTCTGTCTAACCCAAATTATTATATGTAAGCACTGGAAAAATGATGTCATCTTTGTTTGTAGCGTACAAAGTTCTATAAATAGCTATTTAATCAACTTTGGTATTTCCATCCCTGGATTTATATACAGCAGGTTGGATTCCATACATAGGCAAGTTCTGAGTAATAATAACCAACACTGATATAGCACTTACGTTGTGCCATGCACTGTTCTAAGTAATGTACATACACTTAATTTTTAAAACTGGAGTAAAATACACATAATATAAATTTACCATTTGAACCATTTTGAAGTGTACAATCGGTAGCATTTAATACATTCAAAATGATGCACACCCATCACCATTATCTGGTTCCAGAACATTTTCATCACTCCAAAAGGAAACCTCTTACCCATTAGCAGCCACTTCCAATTCCTCCAGCCCTTAGAAACCACTAATTTGTTTTCTACCTCTACAGATTTATCAATTTTAGATATTTCATATAAATGGAATCATATAATAGGTAACCTTTTGTGTATGGCTTCTTTCACTTAAAATGATGTGTTTA
Source organism: Mandrillus leucophaeus (assembly GCF_000951045.1). Taxonomy (NCBI): domain Eukaryota; kingdom Metazoa; phylum Chordata; class Mammalia; order Primates; family Cercopithecidae; genus Mandrillus; species Mandrillus leucophaeus. Next base: position 2,662,416 of record NW_012103155.1, read on the forward strand.
AAGTTCATCCATATTGTAGCGTGTATCAGTATTTCATTCCTTTTATAATGAATATTATTCCATTGTGTTGGTATATCACATTTTGCTTATCCATCCATCATTTGATTAAAATTTGTGTTATTTCCACCTTTTGGCTATTGTGAATAGTGCTGCTGTAAATATTCCTGTACTAGTTTTGTTTGAAAGCATTTTTAATACTCAAAGATGTATAGGGGTAGAATTGCTGGGTCACAGTAATTTTATGTTTAACTTATTAAGGAACTGCTAAACTCTTTTCCACAGGAGCTGCACCTTTTCACCAGGGCGTATGAGGTGCCAGTTTCTCCAAAATCTTGCAGAAATTGTACTTTGTCATCTTTTTAATTATAGCCATTTCAGAGGGTATAAAACGGTTTTTCACTGTGGTTTGTTGCATTTTCCTAATAACTAATGATGCTGAGAATATTCTCATGTAGCTGTTGGTAATTTGCATTTTGCATATCTTTGGAGAAATGTTGGTTCTAGTCCTTCACCCATTTTTAAATTTATTTTTGTCTTTTTGTTGCTAAGTTGTAAGAGTTTTTTCTGTGTTCTGGATATAGAGTTTTATCAGGTATACTATTTGTAAATATTTTCCTTCATTCTGTGGATTTTTGTTTTTACTTTTGATAGTGTCCTTTGATGCACAAATGTTTTTCATTTTCAAGTCCAATTTATTTTTTTCTTTTGTTGCTTACGCTTTTGATATCATATCTAAAAATAATTGCCAAATTTAAAGTCATAAAAATTTCTCCCTATGTTTTCTTCTAAGAGTTTTGTAGTTCTTCCCTTATGTTTAGATCTTTGGTTTATTATCAGTTAATTTTTCTATATGATGTATGATAAGAGTCCACCTTTGTTATTTTCAGTTGTCCCAGCACTATGTGTCGAAGAGACTATCCTTTTCCCATTGAAGGGTCTTGACACCTTTCTTGGAAGTTAATTGGCCATGGATATATGAGTTTATTTCTGGAGTCTCAATTCTATCCTAAGAATATGTCTGTTCTTGGAGCAAAATCACACAGTTTTTATTGCTGTTGCTTGGTTATAAGTTTTGAATTCATTAAATGTGATTCACCAAACTTTGTTCTTCTTCAAGATTGTTTTGGCTATTAAGATCCCTAACAATTTCGTAGAAATTTTAGGATTAGGTTTTCCATTCTTGCAAAAAACAAATTATGTGCATTTTAACTTAATTAATCTGTTCAACAACTCTGTAAGGTAGAGACTAGCCCATTGTATAATGGTGGAACAAAAATATAAAGATTAAGTCAATTTTGCAAGGTCTCAGGCAGTTGCTAGAGGAATTAGTTTGAGTCTCGGCAGTTCCACTGCAGAATATGTGCACTTAGAGAATACGTTATGTTGCCTGTACCATACCTAGTGATGTTCCAGGATTGACTCCGTTACTCTTACAATATTGTCACTCAGTGTTCTGCTTGTGCTTTTACCAAGCTGAAGACCTTAATGAAGGTTGATGGTCTGTCTTCCTCATGTGGTACAGCTAAGGAACTCTAACTGTTTGGCTGTCATGTTAGCCTTTTGCTCCTTTTTATACAGGCTATGGAAAATGTTTTTAAATTCTGGAGGCCTCCTTTTGATGTTATCATTTATTTCCCAGTCATAATTATATTTTTAGAAACCAAAATAGAAGGAAATAAATAAAAAACATAAAACATGAATAGTACAGCTATTTGAGGCAACCGAGAATGTAGATCATGGCACTGAAATTGCATGTTGCTAGGAAAAAGACCACAAAAGTTCTCCCCTTGCTACCTTTCCTGAACTATTCTGTTAGATTCAGACCTCAAAAACATTTTTTCAGGAAATACAGAAATGTTCTTTCAAAATGAGTATATGGGAATGTGAGAATGTGGGAATGCCTAATAAAATCTGTCCTCATTGGTTTGTTAGCAAAACATCATATAAATCAATAGCTTGTGATTGCAGGAAGATATATTTCAGATCCTTTCTGTGTTTGTTTTTTGCTTTCTTGATGTACCACAATTGGAGAAAACTTAAAATTTCTCAGTGGCATTGTATTCTTGCCAATTCATTATTCTGCTTTATATTTCTCGTTGCTATGTCATTGGGTCATAATGGTCTATAATTACTTAAGAATCATTGTGAAATATATTGCTTATGACACAAGTAAATCTTTTTCATTGTTTGTAACGTTTTAGCTCTTAATTCTACTTTGCCTAAGATTAATGATGTTATTCCTGTTGAGTTTTATATGTATTTATTTATTTATTTTGAAGATGGAGTCTCATTCTGTTGCCCAGGCTGGAGTGCAGTGGCACGATCTCGGCTCATTGCAACCTCCGCCTCCCGGGCTCAAGCAATTCTCCTGCCTCAGCCTCCCGAGTAGCTGGGACTACAGGTGCACAACGCCATGCCCAGTTACTTTTTTGTATTTTAGTAGAGACGGGGTTTCACCGTGTTGCCCAGGCTGGTTCCCAACTCCTGAGCTCAGGCAATCCACCTGCCTCGGCCTCCCAAAGTGTTGGGATTACAGGCGTGAGCCATTCCACCAGTCCTAACCTATCTCTTTTGACTCAATCTAAAAGTCTTTGTCTTTTAATACAAAACCATAATCCATATGCATTCACAACTGACATTTAGTATCTTATTTCTGTTATCTTATTTCATATTTTATGATTCCTTGTTTCTGCTCTTTTGATATATATACTATGTTTTATTTGCCCTTGTCTTCTTATGTGTTTCTAAAGGTATATAGTCTACTTGTAAGTGTCCCATTAGCTAACTTTATGGTTTTGAAAGCATTTTCTTTCAGAATTCCCATTTTAGTGGTGCAGCACACATAGAAAATCTAAGTGCTTTCTGGAGCTAGATAAGCTGGTTAAAGGTGTGCATGAGCCACTGGTCAATGGCTTGTGCAGGCCGTGAGTGCATTTCAGGTATGTCATAGGCTATTGATTGCCTCAGCCCCTTTGGCAGCCAGGTATTCAGATAGGGTATAACCTGGTTCATCAGGCTCAAAATATACTCAAGTATTATTGAGACATAGTTAATGTGCACTACCACTCATAGCACACAGACTCACACACACATTTGTCTGAAATAAAATTCCACAAAATAATGCCTTCCCTTATTATGTGTGATATACTTTGATATATTCTCTTCCATTTTATACAACTTAGTGTTTTTTTAGAGACAAGATTTTGCTCTTTGGCGTAAGCTGGACTGCAGCGGCACAGTCATAGGTTACTTCAGTCTTGAACTGCTGGATTCAAGTGATTCTCCAGCTTCTGCATCTCAAGTAGCTGAGACTCCAGGTGCACATAACCACACCTAACTAACTTTTTTGTTATTTAATTTGTAAATATGGGGTCTTGCTATGTTGCCCAGGCTGGTCTCAAGCTCCTGGCCTCAAGTGATCCTCCTGCCTTGGCCTCCCAAAACACTGGGATTACAGGCATGAGCCACCACACCCAAACTACAACAAAATTTTTTAGTGCCAGTGACAACCCACTGGACTGATTTCATAGCCCATTAGTAGAGGAATGCACCATCTTGACTGCATGTTGGAATTGTCTCAGAGAATCTATGTAGCACTGATGATTGGGTTTCACATCCAGAGATTCTAATTATGCTAATACATGGGCCAAGCAAACTATAGCCTGTGAATGGCTGGCCCCCTAGTTTTGTACACCTTACAAGTTAAGAATGATTTTTACTTTTTTAAGTGCTTAAAAAAATCAAAATAGGCTGGGCGTGGTGGCTCAAGCCTGTAATCCCATCACTTCGGGAGGCCGAGGTGGGCGGATCACAAGGTCAGGAGATCGAGACCATCCTGGCTAACACGGTGAAACCCCATCTCTACTAAAAATACAAAAAATTAGCTGGGCATGGTGGCAGGCACCTGTAGTCCCAGCTACTTGGGAAGCTGAGGCAGGAGAATGGTGCAAACCTAGGAGGCAGAGCTTGCAGTGAGCAGAGATCGCGCCACTGCACTCCAGCCTGGGCAACAGCGCAAGACTCTGTCTCAATAAAATATAAAAGAAAAGAATCAAAATAATAATAATAATATGTGAATATTTTATGAAATTCAAATTCTACTGTCCACAAATCATTATTGGAACATAGTCATACTCATTTATTCATGCTTTGGTTTACATATTGTCTGTGGCTGCTTGTGCACAGTGACAGAGCTGAATATTTATAATAGATGGTCCACAAAGCCTAAAGTAGTTATGGCCCACAAATCCTAAAGTAGTTACTCTCTCTCCCTTTACACAGGAAGTTTACTAACACTTGTGCTAAGGGATCCCCACAGACAATTTGATAAACTTAAGTTTTAGACTCAAGATTTCCAATCTAAATTCCTGTGGAGCTTTCTGAAGCTGCCAGGTGGAGATGGGCACAGGATGTGAGGCTCCAGGCCAAACACTCAGGCTGGCTTCCACCAAGCATTTCAACTCTGTCTGTTTCACACACTGAGGAGCTTATCCTTGGAAAGTGATTAAAGTAAAATTAAATGCGATGTGAGGGAGGAAGTGAGGGGGATTGTGGCTCTAAAACAAAACCCTAAGAAACACCAACATTTAAGATGGCAAATAATGTTATTTCTAAAGTCGTTCAGGCTAATATCCCATACTGTAGCTGTTCACGTTATAGATAAAGGTGACGCTAGAACCATAGAAAATGTACGAATGGACCTCAAAACTCAGGAAAATGAAGTTTACATATATTAATCATATTACCGACTGGAGCAGTTGTTCTCACTGCTGGCCGCACATCAGAATCCAATGCCTGGATACCACAGATGATTCTACCATGCAGTCAAGGATGAGAACGAACTAGTTTCATTTCTGCAGTTTTTTATTATTCAACCAGTGAAAGGAAGTACCAGTGGTGTGAGAACTTTTGGATAAAGTTTTTGTTTTTAATTAAAATTATTTTCATCCCGCCCAACTTCCTTAAGCCCAAAGTTAATGTATGTGAAGTTCAGCTACAGAAATACCAATATCTTAGACTAAAGTGGACACAGGTAAAGTATGTGAAACCCCCTTTTGTTCTGAGGATTCTTTAGTAGGCAGGAGTGACCAGATTGGAATATGCTTGGCTGGAAAGATTAAGATTCAAGTTAACAAACTGTTAATAACCAGAACCATCTGCTCTTCCGTAATGTGGATTTGCCACTGCAGGTCACCCTACAATGCTATATTAGACATACAATACTCCTACCCTCAGGCTATGAACAAGGTGAATTATTATTTTTATAGATCTTCATTTAGCCCTGATTTGTTGAAGTGAAGGCTTGCTTGAGAGTTAGCTGCATCATAATTTGGTGATAATTTAATCTCTCAATGACACTTATTTGATTCTCTCATTCTCTTTCTGCTACATAGATCACAGTAGACCTTGGCAGACAGTTCTGTAGTTACACAGGTCTGAATTCAAACTCCAGGTCTGCCACTTACCGGCTGTGTGAACTTGGGCAAGTTAGGCAATGTTTCTGATGTTTTTTTGTTCCTCTTCCACAAAGAATAATTAATATATAACAATAGGGTCTCAGCTTGTTGTTGTAAAAATGGTTAGAGAGATGTGTGGAATGAAGTAAGTGTACAGTAAGTGTTAACTACAAATATTATTAGCTTAGACATACAGATTTCCACGATTCATGAATGATGAAGCATTTTAGAAGACATCTATTCCAGGCCGGGCATGGCGGTGAGCACCTATAGTCCCAGTTGCTCAAGAGAATGAGGCAGGAGAATTGCTTGAGCCTAGGAGTTTGAGGCTAGTATGGGCAATATGGTGAGACTCTATCTCAAGAAAAATGCAAAACTTTTTTTAAAGTTTAAAAAGATAAATATCTGTTCCAGTACCCTCATCTTAGAGGCCAGAAAACTGAGGTTCAGATAATTTCAGAGACTTGTACAGATCCCCCAACCATTTGGTGGCAAAGCCAGGAATAGAACTCTGCTCTCGTCTCCCAGTGGGACAGTGGACAGAAATTCATCTTGCTTTCCATCTGTCCAGGCTGAAGAATGTGCACTGGCCGGGATGACAGAGTGACTGATACTTTTCTCCACCTCTGCTGTCTCAGCAATGGTTTGGTACAGTGTGGATGACCAGAAGCTGGATAGTACAGAGCCAGGCTAAAAAGTTCAGGCTTCCTGAAGGGAAGCTGCAGCCTCCTAGGCCATGACACCTTTGAGACAGAATAGATAAAGCACCCTTCTCTACCAAGTTAGGAAAGGAAGAAGTGTAACCAATTAGCTGCATGGGGACTGCCAAAGCACGCCAGTCTGAAGATGAGCAGAGACTGCGTCATTCCATTTGGCACCGAGCACACTAACTGTACCAGTTAATAGGCCATGCTTTTCTCCAGAGCCATTGGCTGAAGAGTTCAAACAAAAAGTACTGAGAATAGGCTATCCAAAACAGTAGGCTCAGACGCTATCACACAAAGCACTTTATCCTTAAGTTCAATTTTTCTAAATTGTAGTTGGCTGCTTTGGCTTAATAAAAACCTTCCAAAAAAGGAAAATGAATGGCCACAGACAGTATGGGTGTCTAACTATATTATCACAACTTGACCAAGATTGAACTTGTCAATCCTTTGGTTCAAGAGCAAAACAAAATCGTTTCCTTAAAATATTGCTTCGTGGGAACCGTCTTCTTCGAACATCTTTTAGCACAGGCAAGATTCCCATTTATACATTCATTCTGTCTAAGACAGTGAGATCTGGCAGACAAGGCATTGAGTTGGAAGTCAATGGATATGAGTTTTTGTCCCAGTTTTACCACAAATTAGCTGAGCATAACTTCTACAGATGCATTTATCAAGCAGTTTTCATGGTCATTGCAATGCCAAAAAACTGTAGCATTTAGAAAATTTAGTTTTCAGACTTGGAAACTATTTAAGGCATTGCATATGAAGGGTGTGTCCTTGTAAGAGTTTGCTTATGCAAGATAAGGATTCTTTCAGCTGCAAGTCAGGAGGGAACCAAAACTCAAACCAGCAGCTGCATGAACTGACTTTATCACATCTTGACAAGAGCTCAGCCACTGGAAGTTCTGGCATACAGAAAAACTCAAGGGTACTTGTACAATATCACGTTTTATTTTTATTGTGTCTAATAGCATTTCATGTTAGAAATGTCATTTATTTGGAAAAACTGAGTGGTTTGATGGATAAAGCATAAAGCAGAGAGCTAGGAGGCTGGCTATTTCCAGTTGTATTCCTAACATGTCTTGGGCCCCCACGTCACCCCACCTCCTTGGTACAATGGGAACAGTGACAGAAGTCCATGCTCTCTCCCCCAACACATGGGGATAAAAGACAAGAGAGGTGAAATGTTCTGGAACATATCCAATGTTATACAAGTATAAGCTGTGAGATGATCCAAACACAAATTTTGCGTATTTCATTTTCTAGAAAGTATACCAATTCATTCCACCCCTCAAACCTAAATTATACAATTCAATTCAGGTCACACAGACTTACTTTGTACTAAGTACCATAGCAAATGCCATTTCAGTGCCTGAAAACTGAAAAACATTTAAAGCAGGAGTTTGAGGCCTTGCTAATATGACAAAACATACTATTATATTTTATTTTGCACTAATTTGCCACTTAAACATTAAACTCTTTTCAATCTGAGAGATTTGCCAACACTTGCCTGCTAGGTGCCCTAAGCCTCCACATCAATGCACGTTATACTCCCCTTTCTCCATATGTTAGCCCATGCTATTTCTTTATCCCTCCTCCTCTGCATCTTCACCTAAAACTCTGCCCATCCTTCAGGGTTCATCCAGTGATTCATTTGCAAGTAGGCATGGAGTAAGGTCTTGACAGTATGTTTTTCAGAGGCCCATGCAGGTGAGAAAATGTGCAGTACTAGCACAAGGTCTGTCCATTCCTGGGTAGCCAGATGCTGGACACATCTTTCCTAACACCAAAAGGTAAATATGCTTCACTTGGAGAGAACGCTGAAATTTTTCAGGTATAGACTGGATGTGTTCCTGCCAGAAGATGTGAAGGGATTAAGAAACTGACTCTCATCCCAGTATTGCTAGAGCAAAACACAGTTTCTCTCAGTGGCTACAGTATAAGGACAGTGAGGGCTAACAGATATAATCTAAGTAATATAATAAATTAGTGTGGAAAAAATCATCAAAATGAAGACTACATGGTTTTTTATTAAAATTCTAGCTTTTAGGATATCCAGGGAGCTCAGGAATTTAGTTGTCCTTTGTTGTATGTACAATGTGCCCCAATGCTTGCTGACTAATGTAATAAAACATCAGAGAAATCTCGCCAGATCTCAACCAAGCAGTGAGATCTGGAAGGTGAGAATAACATTGGGGGTCAGCAGAATTAAGTCTCAGTTCTGTCTCTTACCAGATATGCTAATCTGAGCTAGTCATTTAATTTTTGTGAGACCAAATGTCTTATCTGTAAAGTCGGCAAGTTGGATTAGATGTTCTACAAGCAGTTTTCTAGCTTAAATGTACCTGAACTCAACAGGACAATACTTAAACTGGCCTTTAATCTAGGAATGACACAAGTAGATTTTTGAAAGCTAATTTAGCTATAGAAAGCTGAGAGCTCCAAAGGCAAAGAGATAAAAATAACTGGAGAGCCACCTCTGAATCCAGTCCGTAAGCAGTTTTGGCAAACTAAAGTTTGCTGTTCAATGGTTACAAGTTTGCTTAAATGCTTTCTACCCAGTTTACTGAACTAAATATGCTATAGTAAAAAGTCCTATTCAAACACCATCTTCTTGCAGATATTTTGCAGGTTTTCAGAATTGAATATGTCCACAGATGTCTATTAGCTGGTTAGGGTCTTAGGAATCTAGGAGAGCCAAGTAGTTGTGCGAGCTGTTGCTATCAAGTGTAGTTTTGAACATTCTTGGTGACTTTAAGGGATCATATTGTGGAAATTTGGTTTCCTTACCTTGAATTTTGAATGAAGCTTTAGCATTTTAAGATATTTCTTTTGTTTCTCCTTCCAGGTAAGTGACTTTTTTTTTTCAACAAGATGCTGGTTTATTTAATTTGAAGCTATTGATGAAATTCTTTAAAATGCCCCCATGTGATTCTACTCTGGAATAACTAACAAATTATTTAAAAGTTAATTAATACTAGAAAATATGAAAACTCATTTTTATGGGAATTATTGTTCTTTCAAGATGACACTGTTTTGTAAACGATAGACTTCCAATAACAAGACCCTGTGCCTTCCTCTTACCACTAAGCAAGCATGGGTATTAATTCCTATTGAAAGGCTTATGTTATCTTTTTTCCAGAAATGGAAGAAAAATGAACTCTTAAAAAGGTCATTTTATAGGTCAGCTACCATTATTAGATTGTTGAGGAAATGAGATTAAAAAACAATTTTTATCAAATTATCTTTAGGGCATTTATATGTGTATTTTCTTACTGTGTTGACTTAAGTGACTATAAGAAGTTGTATCAGAGCAACTGATTCTGGAGAACTAAAGCAAGTATTTCTAAGAACATAAGTGGCAACTCTCAGTCTCAAATCAATTTGGCCACCAATCAGTTTTTGTGAGGGTACAAATAGGACATAACATGCTCAGATGGGACGTGGATAAAGTGTATACAATTTTACATTGAGGAAAGTGTGTCAATGTGTTACCTTCAATGTTAGAAATTCCCAAGTTCTGACAGTAGTTCAGAGCCTTGTTAAAAGCCAGAGTGGAGGCATATAGATTTAGCTGGAAAGAGAGGCATTGTGGTCTAACTTAGGACAGATTTTAAAGCCAGCGTTAGGGTCTGAGTCCAGCTTTGCAAACTTGAGTACAGTATTTGATCTCTGGGGTTTCAGCCTTGACTTCAGAACAAAATTTCCACCAAGTGCTCTTTTACCGTGAGGAGTGGCTGTTGAAGAAGAAAGAAGTCTAGCTATTTGCTAGAGTGTTAAAATTGTTTTCATTAAGCTCAAAACTTACGTAAATAAGTTCTCTCTCCCTAAGCATGTTTTAATTTTTATAAAAAAGTTACATATACTTTGCTTGTCAATTTAAAATACTTTTCACCTTCTCTGACTTCATTTAAAATTAAGATAATTAAAGTGCCAATTTTAAGAGATGTTAGCTCCCATTGCTCGTTCTTTGCCATGTTCTTTTTACAGCCTGCTATAATTTTCTGCCCTCTTTAAAGCCTCAGGCTACAGGCCTTCTCCACCAAAGGAATGTTAAGGAGTGATAAGGACCTTCTGTGAGCAGGAGTGGCTTGTTTGCAAAGGGATTGCTTATCTTGGCCACTCTTGAACACAAGAGGGACCCTCTACTGCAAAGCTCCGGCATGTTTTCTTCCCCCAAGTTATCCTCCACACTACTGACAGTGATTTTCCCTAAGTAAAAAACTGCTTCAAACCCTTCATTGTCTTTCCACTGCCTTAAAGATAAAGTCCAAATTCTAGAGTGTGACTCACAACATTTGGTGCCTTACCACCTCTTCAGCCTCTCATTTGCTGTTCACTCATTTCTCTATCCATCTCCTTCTCACACCTTGTGCTGCAGCCACATAGATAACCTGCAGTTTTTCTAACTTGCAATGATGTCTCAAAGTCCAAGGCCTTGCTGGTACCACACAGCATGCCTGGTAAAATCCTAGACTTCTTTCCAGATAAATTCAAAAACACCTCCATGAGGTCTTTCTACCTCTCCAAGTAGAATTGACCACTGTCTCCTTTGTGCCCCCACTTCCACCACCATCCTAAAATACTTATTATACTTAGATTAATAAATGTCACTCTTACTGTACTGGAATTTCCCTGAAAGGAAAAGCCATGAAGTACTTATCATTATATTCCTAGTACATAGTCCACAGCACATACCCCTCACCCCAAAAAAAACCTTTTGTAAATAATTGAATAAATTAATAAACACCCAAGGCCCCCAGTAAGCATCAAGGCCTAAGGAATGCATATCTGGATTCTAAACAATCATAAGGTTTTACAACACCATGTTAAGCACCAGGGACTTCAGAGAGCTTTTAGTCTAAATCTTATTAGAGAGGCCAACGAAGACCTCCCAAAGGAAGTGGCATTGAACTGAGACTTGACAAGCCAGTACTTAGGCAAGATAGGGAGGGAAATACTTCAGATGAAGGGAGGAGCTGGCACAAGGTTTAGGACATGGAAAAGGTTATGGTGCATTCATAGAGTGAAGAGATATGCAGAATGGCTGGAGCCCCAAGAGGGAAGGGAAGGGTGAAGCTATAAAGATGGGAGGCAAGCAGGACTGGACCATGCAGAGTCTTGCAGGTGTTCACAAAGAAAATTACAGCACCTTCCCATAGACTGAACACACCTCTCTACCTGAACCCCTGGAATTCTGACTCAGGCAGTTCCTAACATCCTGCTGAACAGTTGGGAAACTTGTACTCATAGTCAAAACTACTAGATGGCATTTACAGACTGTTTTGTGTAATTTTTTTTTTTACTTTTTTTTTCTTCTTTTAGCAAAAGTATGCTTGCTATTGAAATGTTGAAAATATTTTGTTGATCTTAAAATGATGCTTATTTTTCCAGATGCTTGCATTCATTCTGCATGTGCTGTTTTGTCATTTGGCTTGTTTAATTTATTATGTTCACATTCAGATGCAATCTGAAAACCCATTGTGTTAGTTTGTTTTCACACTGCTATAAAGAAATAACTGAGACTGGGTAATTTATAAAGAAAAGAGGTTTAATTGCCTCATAGTTCTGCAGGCTATACAAGCAGCATAGTGCTTCTGCTTCTGGGGAGGCCTCAGGAAACAATCATGGCACAAGGGAAAGTAGTCATGTCTTACATGGTTGGAATAAGAGCAAGAGAAAGAGTGGGGAGAGAGAGAGTTGGAGCAAGAGCAAGAACAAGAGAGAGAGGGGAGGTGCCACACACTTTTAAGCAACCAGAGCTCATGAGAAATCATTATCTCCACGACAGCATCAAAGGGGATGGTGTTAAGCAATGAGAAACCAGCCCCATGATCCAATTACCTACCTCCAACATTGGGGATTACATTTCCATATGAGATTTGGATGATGACACAGATCCAAACCATACCACTCACCTAATTCTTTCTCTGTAAGAATATGACCAAGCATTTATAACAATTAACATTTCATTTAACATCTTTTATGAACAAAGCACAATTCTCGTGCTGAGAAGATTCAAAATAATGGGATATTGAAGTCCTAGGAACAAGTTTTATGTTTCAGAAGAGCCCATTCGGTATCCACAGGGATAAGAAATGTGCACCCTAAATGTAAGTGGATTACACCGAACTGAAAAATGTAAAGAAGGAGTGGAAGATTAAAGGGAGAAGTGTGGAGAGGATGAAAGTTAGGAATGGAAGTGATGAGCACACCTGAGTGAAGGATGAGAGCTCTAGCTGCCTTTTCCAGTTGTATTCCCGTGCAGCTGAGCCAAAGGCTGATCTCACGTTTATTGTTACATGCCCATTTAAGGCTTCTGGCCATTAACACTTTTGATTTTTTTGGCTTGTTATTTTATTAGCTATTTTCATAACAGTTTCATAGCTAAACCTATTTTACTCAGATTGTATGCCTTTTCAAAAATACAATAGATGGTCCATATTCCATTATCTAGGAATAAGCTGAAGCTCATGTCTAACATTTATTAAGAGAGATGGATTATTTTTGCTCATGAATTATCTTTGTAAATAATTTTTACATACTTTCATTGACTCATAAAGATGTTTCTTTCTGTAATTTTAATCTTAATATTTGTTGAACTTCAAAATCCCTATCACCAGGTTATTGTTTAAAAGCATTGGTTTTTATGTTATCTTAAAAGCCATTATGCCCGAGTGCTGAACAACTTAGAAACATTCAGTAATTGTTTTGCATGCTATTTAGTGAATTCATATGGCAGTCGTTTATACACACATGACGGAATCAGGTGGCAGGCCAAGTTAAAGAGCAAAGCCAGAAAAGGACTTAAAAGAGAGGAGAAAACATAGACAGTTTGGGAACAATAGATCATGTCTTCTCCATGATTTGGGGGTAAACTGATTACCTATCAGTTGATAAACAGAGGCAGGTTTTAGAAGTCTTCCCTCTGGTAGACTAATGAGAGGTGTCAAAGAAGATGTTTTCTGTTGTTTGTGGGTTCTCCAGGAAACTTTGAGCATTCAGCTGAGAGGCCAAGTTGGCTGCCTCTGAGAAGAAGCCCTTCCACCTCCACTGCATTGCACTTGGGTGCCATTCCCCTCATTTGAATGTCTCAAAGAGATGAGCAAAGGTACATCTACAAAGTTCAGGGTACTGACATTTATCATAATGATTTGTAACTCTGAGAAGAGTGAAAAATACATGAATGCACAGAATAGCAGATTGAAATATAAACCACAGAACATTCCTACAATAGAATACTATGCAGTCATTAAAAATCTTCTCATAGAAGAATATTTGACAGGATAGGGGTATCTGTGGCATATTAAGTAGAAAGTCATACTTGTAAACATTATATACATATTCATGTATATTTAAACACCATGATCCCAGATTTAGATATAACAACTAAAAGTTCAGATGGCTATATATCAAAATGTGTCAAATGTTCAACCTTCCATAGGCTGACTGTAGATGAATTTTATATTATTCTTTGTGCTTTCTTGTAGTTCCCAAATTTTCTTTATTGAATCTATATTACTTTTGCAAATTAAAGAATCTAATTTATAAAATTTTATAAAATAACATTTGAAATGTATTGCATTTAAGAATAAAAACAGTGTTTAATTACAAAAATAATTCGCAATTTATCTAATGAGATTTTAAAAGGATGTATGTGAGTCTACATCCTGATTTCATGTTTGTGTGCATGTTTTTATATTAGACAGCAGCAGTGACCTAGAATTCATTCCATTGCCTGGTTATCTGACTCTTTAGTCAGTATCTTAGGCTGGAGCCAGCATTGCCTATAATTCCATCACAACTCTGAGCATCCACTTTTGAAAGAAGAAAAAAAAAAAAAAGGCGTGGGAGGGGAAACTTAGAATTGACTCAACCTCTATTGAACTATAAGAACATTAAATGCAATAGTGTTTTATTATTGTTTCAATTTTTACTGAAGAGGTAAGATTGTCCCTAGCAGATGGAGACACTGAGACATGGGATAGAACTTTTGTTCTATATAATTATTATGCGCTTCCACCTTTCTTAGCATAGACAGTTTTCCAAATGCATCTTCAAGTTACCCCTTTATAAGCACTATAACAATAATACCCAACGTATATGTAATTCTCTTTATGTGTAACTGCTATACTAACACGTACATACACATACACATCACATACAAAGACACCACATATGCACACATACCACATACGCACATATACACATCACATACACACACATACCACATACGCACACCTACAACATACACACACATACACATCACATACACACACACCATATACGCACACATACCACATACACACACATCACATACACACACACCACATACGCACACATACACATCACATACACACACAACATATACACACAAATACCACATACACACACGTACACATCACATACACACACATAACACATACACACACATACATGTCACATACACACATACACACCACATACACACACACCACACACACACATACCACATACGCACACATACACATCACATACACACACATACCACATACGCACACATACCACATATGCACACGTATCACATACACACACATAACAAATATGCACACATACCACATAAGCACACATACACATCACATACAAACCACATACGCACACATACCACATATGCACACATACACATCACATACACACAAACCACATACGTACACATACCACATATGCACACATACCACATACGCACACATAAACATCACATACACATCACATACACACACACCACATACGCACAAATACCAAATACACACACATAACATCACATACGCACACACCACACACACACACACCACATACGCACACATACACATATGCACACATACCACATACGCACACGTACACATCACATATGCACACATACACATCCCACATGCACACATACCACATATGCACACATACCACATACACACACATACACATCACATACACATACCACAAACATACACATACCACATACGCACACAACACATCAATGAACACGCATACCACATATGCACACACACCACATACACACACATGTACAAACACACCAAATACGCACAAATACCACATATGCACACATACACATCACATACACACACCACACACACACACCACATAAGCACACATACACATCACATACACACACATACCACATACGCACATGTACACATCATGTATGCACACATACACATCACACACACACATACCACATACGCACACATATCACATACGCACACATACACATCATATACACACACACCACATACGCACACATACCACATACACATCACATACACATACACCACACAGGCACACACTACATATGCACACATGCACATCAGATACACACACACCACACACACACACATAACCGCATACACACACATACTCATTACTTGCACACACATACCACATATGCACACTTACCATGTACACACACATACACATCACATATACACACATACCACATACGCACACATACCACATATGCACACATACCCATCACATACACACACATACCATATGCGCACCCATACCACATACGCACACATACACATCACATACACACACACCACATACACACAAATACCACATACACACACATACACATCACATACACACACATACCACATACGCACACATACACGTCACAGATGCACACATACCACATACGCACACACATCACATGTGCACACATACACACCACATATGCACACGTACCATATACGCACACATACACATCACATATGCACACACCACACACGCACACATACCACATATGCACACATACACATCACATACATACACACACCACATATGCACACATACCAGATACGCACACATACACATCACACACACACATCCCACATACGCACAAATACCACATACACACACACCACATATGCACACATACCACATACACACACATATACATCACACACACACACACACCACATACGCACAAATACCACATACACACACCACATATGCACACGTACCACATACACACACATACACATCACATACACACACATACTACATACACACACGTGCACATCACATATGCACATATACACATCACATACACACACATACCACATATGCACACATACCACATATGCACACATACCACATATACACACATACACAACACATACACATACATACCACATATGCATACATACCACATACGCACACATACCACATATGCACACATACCACATATGCACACATACACATCATATACACACACATACCACATATGCACCCATACCACATACGCACACATACCACATACACACACATATTTAAACTAATTTCATTCTCACAATGACATTTCAAGGCAGGAATTATTATTGTACAGAGGAGAAAACCAAGGTACACTTTATTTATCTGTAAACCTCTGCTATGCGGAAATTCTGGAGGAGCTTCCGGACCCTTAATTTTAAAATAAGGCCAATAATACAATACTTACCACATAGCAATTCTCTAAAGATTATGTAAGATGTATACAAAAGCGCTTAGCTCAGGCACTGGAGGGATGTGAGAGAAATCTGTCCTTCGTGGTATGCTTTATGGTCCGCTCAGTCACCTCATTCTTAATCCCTTTCTCAACTTCTATTTTATACAGAAATTGTGAGAATATCAGCATCAAGTACCACTGTTCCGGCAACGCACACTTCCACCTCTTCTTTGGTCCCAGAGAGTTATGTCTCATTACAGCCAAATGGTTTGTTTCTATTTTTTATTTTTAAATGGTGGCTCCACAATCATTTTTGTGATGTAACCCTATTTTAGGGGACCTGTCACTGCAGGGAAACGGACAAACACTGAGAAATGCGAGCTAAGTAGACACAGCCTACTAAGTAGACACAATTCCTACTGCAGAGGAATTCTTGCCTCTGAAATATCTTACAGAAATAATACTGTGAGTTAAAGAAATTAAAACAATGTGGCAAAGCACAGAAATGATGCGTGTGACCATGACATCGTGGACCAGGTAAAGGGGACCTAATAGTGCAGCGTCACGGAGGGTCTGCGGGCAAACTGAGTTCAGCTCAGACCTGGGCTCAGCTCTATCCCAGCTGCTGACCCAGGGTGAGTTGCCCTGCAGGGTTTCTATCCCATTAATTTTAAAATGGGGCCAATAACACAGTACTTATCTCACAGCGTTTCTCTAAAGGCTAAATAAGAAGATGTATCTAAAAGTGCTTAGATCAGAGCCTCACACATTCTCAGTGGCTGATAAACAATAAGCAAAGCTGGGTGCTGGGATAAGAGTAATCTGGTGGCAGTCTCTCTTGTTAGTTTTCAGAGGAGAAGAAATTCTGGAGCTGCTGGCAGGGATGTGGAAGAATTTGTCTTTCATGATACGCTTTATGTCCACGCGGTCGCTTCATTCTTGATCCCTTTCTCAACTTATCTTGTGTGCAGATAAGCACACATCGGACACACATCCAACCACTCCTAGTGCTCATGAAGTTTCGGAATTTTCTGGTAGAACCCGTTACCCTCCAGAAGAGGACAACAGTAGGTTCTTAGTTTTAAAGAGTTGCTCTGGAATCATTGTTGTGATTGAACTATATTTACACAAGCTGTAACTCATGAAAGTTCTCAAACTTTTGTGACAGAAAACCCATCTGTTTTACCCCAATAGCACCCACAACTATTAACTGTGACCAAGAAAGAGAAGGCAAGCCCCAATTAACCTTTGTACACAAAGCCTAAAGAATTAAAAAAAAAAACCTGAATCCTCAATCATGTGATACAACATAGTATATACTATGTAATTTGTAATAATTAAACTCTAGAAAATTGTGTGGCTTTGGGAGTCAGAGAGCTTCAAGACATAAAATGGCAAGTGGAGACAGAGACAAAAGTAAGATGTGGACTGACAGGGAAGGTTAGCACAGGTGGAACAGTAAGGCAACCGTGTTATCCATTGCTACTGACATAGAATCCAGAGAGACTATTGGCAAAAGCTCAGATGAGATACAGTAACAGTTTAGATTCAGACAGTGGCTATGGCATAAATCTGGAAAATTGATAGCCACACGACCCCTATTTGCATGGGACTGGCATCCGTGTGGAGTAATGGCTCCATATGTCTCCTTTCTTCTCATTATTCTTACATTTTTTAAAAAAATATATTGCTTCTTGTGTAAGTCAATAAGTGATTCTTCCAATACTTTCTCATTCCTTTCCCCTCAGTTATGAGATAATTTGCTTATTTCTCATCCATGAATACTTGTTGGGTCATTAAAAGTAGATACTGAAATTATTAATGGTAAGACTGACACATTACATCATAAAATTTACTAACTAGATGTTGAAAGTTGACCAACAACTCTCAAAATGTGATTTTAAGAAAAGGAAACCCACAAAACAGTTTAATTCCAAAATGATTTTTTTTTTTTTGCACATACCTTACTTGTTTGGACTTAACATTGAAATTTTGCTTTATAGGAGAACGGGTACAACTTGTCCATGAATTCTCTGAACTAGGTATGTTAATATTTGACAAATAATAAAAGTCATTCCATTTTAAACTATCCATTGCTTGCTTCAAATGCCTAAGAAAATGTGTCAATCTTAAAACAGAAGAGCGTATGTTGTTTACTTTATTCATACAAAATTGTAAAGGCAAAGAAAATATTCTCTTTTTAAAATTAAATTAGGCATTTCTTATTTTTAAAAACATTTGGGGGGCCAGGAGCAGTGGCTCACGCCTGTAATCCCAGAGCTTTGGGAGGCCGAACCTGGCTAATCACTTGAGCCCAGGAATTTGAGAACAGCCTGGGCAATATGGCAAAATCCGTCTCTACAAAAAATACAAAATTAGCTGGGATGGGGCACGCACCTGTAGTCCCAGCTACTTGGGAGGCTGGCTGAGGTGGGAGGATCGATTGCCTGAGCCTGGGAGTTAGAGGCTGCAGTGAGCTGTGACTGTACCACTGTACTCTAGTCTTGGTGACCGAGTAAGACCCTGTCTCAGAAACAAATACATAAGTAAATAAAAATAAATAAAAACATTTTGGAAATAGAAATACATAATTTGGTAATAGTTTTTCTCTTAAGTTAGATGTTTTACCTTTCTAACCAACCCTGAGTACTTGAAAAAAGCCTCATAAGAGCTTATAAAACAAATGAACTTCCCTCTTCCTTACCGTAAAGAGCCAGGCATTTAAAATCATCTAATTAACTGGTACTGTATTTCAAAGTTAAATCTCAGCCTTGATTCATTTTTGGCCCAATGCAACCACTTAGGGGCCATCTTGACAACCTCTGCTGAAGGGACATCCCTTCCCCTCACTTGAGTATCACTGTGTGTGCTCCTTTGCTATTCTGCATTCTAACCCTCCCTTGACACTTGGCTGTGTCCACAGCTCACAGGGTAAAAAGCACATCATAGAACTTCATCACTATCACATACATTCAAGCTAAGTGGTCAAGAAAGCTGGGCAACACCAGCAAGAGGAAATGCTACTTTTACTTTTTATCAATAATAGGGCTTTTAAATATTAATTAGGCAAATAAATGAGCCATTTTACCTTTGTGTCTTGCTTTCCATTCTATTTACTTCATCGGGAAGCACTACAAATATCCTATAAGTATGGAACTATCTCTAAATTAATTTATTTCAATTGTTTCATTCCCAAATATAAAAGACTGAAAAAGCATTTTAGAGACTATATTAGAGACTATGCATAAGAATACTGTGGAAAGAATAAAGCTTAGAATATAGATGACCTGCATTATAGTTATAATTCTAGTTTTAACTAGTTGTCTGACCAAGGCTAAGTTAACCTTATTCAGCTTCTTTTCTTCATTTGTAAACTGTTTATACCAGTTTCTTTCCAAAAGTATGATTCTATGATCTGTTCAATGTTCTTTTATACATCAAAACATTATTTTCTCTCATAACTACCAAATTATGAGAGAATTTGTGTTTTTTCCCCCATATCTGAGTAGAAGGTCCACTGAGTTCTTATCTACAGTTACACTAGTGAAGAACGCTGGGTCTGGAATCAGAAGCCTCAAGTCTTAGTTCTGTCATCAACTAGTTGTGCGACCTTCAAAAGACTTGATCACTCACAGTCCCAGTTTCCCACATGGTTACTGTAAAGCACACAATTTTTAAAAAGACAAAATATACATAATAGTATATTAATTGTACTTTCTATTAAAAGGCAAGGTGAAGTTACCCTAATTTTATCTGTCTTATTTTTCAATTGCTATGTGGTCATTTATTTCAGGCTTTCATAATTTTGCTGCTCTCTTTATCTCCTGTAGTGATAACACTCATTATTTTTGGGGTGATGGCTGGTGTCATTGGAACGATCCTCTTTATTTCTTACTGTATTCGCCGACTGAGAAAGGTGAGAATTCAGTTTTTAATGTTGCTCTAAATACCAGTGTGAACAGCTCTAGGAGGGTTTATTCCTCTGAGTTCAGTTAAACTCAAAAGAGAAACAGAACTGCATAAAATTCCATCTTTTTCAACTGGACACATAGAAGTCACTGTGTTACTCTAGCAGAATTTATTTTTTTATGCTTTTGTCCAATTAAAGGGAACCTCTAAATATAAATCTATCCCCAATTTTCCCAATGAAAGTTCTCCCTAAGTTTTTGTCTAACTTGCTTTCACATATTTTGATGGATATTGAGGAAATATTAAGATTCTACTTATAGTATTTACCCTATTTGTGTATAAAATATTTAAAAGAATATATTTACATATGTTTAAAACTTGGGGGGAGGTTAAGGCAGGAGGATTGCTTAAGCTCAGGAGTTTGAGACCAGCCTGAGCAACAAGGTGAAACCTAGTCTATACAAAAAATATGAAAATTAGAAAGGCGTGGTGGTGCACATGTGTAGTATCGGCTACTCAGGGGACTGAAGTGGGAGGATTCGTTGAGCCTGGGAAATCAAGGCTGCAGTGAGCTGTGATCATGCTACTGCACTCCAGCCTGGGCAACACAGTGAGACCCTGTCTCAATAAATAAATAAATAAATAAAAATAAACAAAATAAAACTTTTGCTTTTCTTAATTCTCATGTATTCTGAAACAAATTTTTCAAATTTCCACCCATGAATTCTAAACATCAGTGATTTATTTTGAATCACTAATGCTTTTTTTTAAATACATATTTTTTTGAGACAGAGTTTCCCTCTGCCACCCAGGCTCGAGGGCAAAGTAGCGCAATCTCTGCTCACTGCAGCCTCCGCCTCCCGGGTTCAAGTGATTCTCGTGCTTCAGCCTCTGCAGTAGTTAGGACTACAGTTGCAGGCCACCATGCCTGGTTAATTTTTGTATTTTTTTAATAGTAGAGATGGGGTTTCACTGTGTTAGCCAGACTGGTTTCAAACTCCTAACTTCAAGTGATCCACCTGCCTTGGTCTCCAAAGTGCTGGGATTACAGGCACGAGCCACCACGCCCAGCCCACTAATGCTATTTTTAAATACATACAACATAGCTTATCGAAGTGTATAACTTTTGCTATCACTTTCTATTCACAATATTTAAGACACAATGTGTGTGTGTATTTATGATGCTGTCAGTGTCTCTGTAATCCTAGATCAGAAGTACTTAAGTCACATGAGATTGGTACAGTTGTGTTTTCATTCATCCTCTATTCTTAATCTCTCTTTGTGACTTTTGAGACCATAACCACTATATAATTCTTTTAAAAGGCTGAGAGGTGTAACAACACTGCAATTGTGGGGCCATCAGAAGAATGATAGTAATACCTACATTAAGTTCCTTTGCCTCTTTTCTTTTTTTAACTGCTTCTAACAGTTAACTTCTACAATCATCCAATCCTATAATTGATTTTCATTGTTATATGTAAATACATCTTCCTTAAATAATGCTTTTTGTTAATCAAAGAAAAATAACTGAGAATGCCTACTCTTGTATGAGATTTTTCATAAGGACTTTAATATAAGATAACTTCTCTTGCCTGGAATATAAAAGAGAAAAATCATCTTCTTACATGGGCATGTATGGCAAAGTGGGTTGTCTTCTCTCTTGGTCAATGTTCTAAAACCTGAAAAAGTCAAGGAAATATTTAGTTGAGAAAATTCAGAGAATTTTCTAAATGTATATGGATGAATTTTGTCCTGGTCAACGTGATGCAAAGATCACACACTTTATTTTTAGTTTCACTTTCACTATTTATTACAACAGGGAAATCTGTAGTATCAGTGTTTGAGGTGGTATTTCTCCTACTGAAATACCAAATACCATAGAAGAAACAAATACAAGTTTAAATCAATGCTTATAAATACTAGTAACTAGTAACAACAACAAAATATCTGCAAAGGGGATTTCAACCAAAAGAAAAAAAATTTAGAAAAAATTATTTTTAAGCTGAAGCATTTTACTTTTTACTGTCTTAAGGTGAGAAAATTGTGTTATTAATATTTTTCTGGTATTTCTTCATAGAAAAGCCCATCTGATGTGCAACCTCTCCCCCCACCTGACGCAGAGGTGCCTTTAAGCTCTGTTGAAATAGAAAATCCAGGTTGGTGTTAATATTTGCAGTTCCTTTTGCCTTTTAGGAAAAACAAACAAACTAGTGAGTTACTTCTTTCTGATTTGAGGGAGGGGAAAACTAGTTATGATTCATTTCTATTCTATTTCATTAATTCTACTTCTGATTTTTTAGAAATGTAAGAGTTTGTCTGCAGCATAGTGAGATTCTCTTTTAGACACATGTTTTGTTTTGTGTTTTTTTTTTAAAAAAAGACTCAATCAAATAGTAAAAGCAAAAGAGAAAACCAAGTGTACTTCTTATTTCCCAAACTGCAAAGTTCTGTGTGTAGAAGACTCTATGGTCAGTATGGTGTAGTGTAGTGTAATAGCCCCAGATCTGAAATCAGACTTGGATTTGAATCCATGCTCCAACACCTATTAGCTGTGTAACCCTGAGGAAGCTACTAAACCTCTGTTAATATGGAGATAATGATAGTGTCAATCTCACAGAGTTTAATGAGAATTAAATGAGCTACAACCGGTAAAGCATTTAAAACCATTCATGGTGGCCATGATAAGTCCTCACACCTGTTAGCTGTTATCAATATAGCAGGTGTCATTCTCAAATGACCTCCTGTGCACACTGGCAAGCCGTCTGGCACATGCTTTCATCTCCACTCCCAGGTGCTAAGTAGATACAAAACATGTGAAAGGCTGTAGATATATTTTGTTTATCCAGAACAGTACTGAACCACATAGAGCTTTTTGAAAAGAATATTTATTGTCAACCTTTAAAAGTGGGAAATTGTTACATTTTATTTTATTTATTATACTTTAAGTTCTAGGGTACATGTGCACAACATGCAGGTTTGTTACATATGTATACATGTGCCATGTTGGTGTGCTGCACCCATTAACTCGTCATTTACATTAGGTATATC
>NW_012103155.1:2689196-2716334 GCF_000951045.1 Mandrillus leucophaeus
TCCTGAGTTCTAGTTTGATTGCACTGTGGTCTGAGAGACAGTCTGTTATAATCTCTGTTCTTTTACATTTGCTGAAGAGGGCTTTACTGCCAACTATGTGGTCAATTTTGGAATAAGTGCAATATGGTGCTGAGAAGAATGTATATTCTGTTGATTTGTCTATCTGTTGATAGACATCTATTAGGTCCACTTGGTACAGAGCTGACTTCAATTCCTGGATATCCTTGTTAACTTTCTGTCTCGTTGATCTGTCTAATGTTGACAGTGGGGTGTTATAGTCTCTCATTATTATTGTGTGGGAGTCTAAATCTCTTTGGAGGTCTCTAAGGACTTGCTTTATGAATCTGGGTGATCCTGTATTAGGTGCATATATATTTAGAATAGTTAGCTCTTCTTGTTGAATTGATCCCTTTACCATTATGTAATGGCCTTCTATGTCTCTTTTGATCTTTGTTGGTTTAAAGTCTGTTTTATCAGAGACTAGGATTGCAACCCCTGCTTTTTGTTTTCCATTTGCTTGGCAGATCTTCCTCTATCCCTTTATTTTGAGCCTATGTGTGTCTCGGCACATGAGATGGGTCTCCTGAATACAGCACACTGATGGATCTTGACTCTATCCAATTTGCCAGTCTGAGTCTTTTAATTGGAGTATTTAGCCCATTTACATTTAAGGTTAATATTGTTATGTTTGAATTTGATCCTGTCATTATGATGTTAGCTCATTATTTTGCTTGTTACTTGATGCAGTTTCTTCCTAGAATTGATGGTCTTTACAATTTGACATGTTTTTGCAGTGGCTGGTACCAGTTGTTCCTTTCCATGTTTACTGCTTCCTTCAGGAGCTCTTGTAAGGCAGGCCTGGTGGTGACAAAATCTCTCAGCATTTGTTTGTCTGTACAGGATTTTATTTCTTCTTCTTTTATGAAGCTTAGTTTGGCTGGATATGAAATTCTGAGTTGAAAATTATTTTAAGAATGTTGAATATTGGCCCCCACTCTCTTCTGGTTTGTAGAGTTTCTGCCTAGAGATTTGCTGTTAGTCTGATATGCTTCCCTTTGTGGGTAACCCGACCTTTCTCTCTGGCTCCTCTTAACATTTTTTTTCTTCTTTTCAACTTGGGTGAATCTGACAATTATGCGTCTTAGAGTTGCTCTTCTCAAGGAGTATCTTTGTGGTGTCTTCTGTATTTCCTGAACTTGAATGTTGGCCTGCCTTGCTAGGTTAGGGAAGTTCTCCTGGATAATATTCTGAAGAGTGCTTTCCAACTTAGTTCCATTCTCCCCATCACTTTCAGGTACACCAATCAGACGTAGATTTGGTCTTTTCACATAGTCCCCTATTTCTTGGAGGATTTGTTCATTTCTTTTTACTCTTTTTCCACTAAACTTCTCTTCTCACTTGATTTCATTCATTTGATCTTCAATCACTGATACCCTTTCTTCCACTTGATCAAATCGGCTACTGAAGCTTGTGCATGCATCGCATAGTTCTCGTGGCATGGTTTTCAGCTCCATCAGGTCATTTAAGGTCTTCTCTACACCATTTATTCTAGTTAGCCATTTGTCTAATCTTTTTTTCAAGGTTTTTAGCTTATTTGTGATGGGTTCGAACATCTTCCTTTAGCTAGGAAAAGTTTGTTATTACTAATCATCTGAAGCCTTCTTCTCTCAACTCGTCAAAGTCATTCTCCATCCAGCTTTCTTCCATTGCTGGCAAGGAGCTGCATTCCTTTGGAGGAGAAGAGGCACTCTGATTTTTAGTATTTTCAGCTTTTCTGCCCTGGTTTCTCCCCATCTTTGTGGTTTTATCTACTTTTGGTCTTTGATGATGGTGTTTTGGTGTGGATGTCCTTTCTGTTTGTTAGTTTTCTTTCTAACAGCCAGGACCCTCAGCTGCAGGTCTGTTTGAGTTTTCTGGAGGTCCACTCCAGACCATGTTTGCATGGGTATCACCAGCAGAGGCTGCAGAACAGCAAATATTGCAGAATAGCAAATGTTGCTGCCTGATCCTTCCTCTGGAAGCTTTGTCTCAGAGGGGCACCCAGTTGTATGAGGTGTCTCCCAGTTAGGCTACTCGGGGGTCAGGGACCCACTTAAGGAGACAGTCTGTCTGTTCTCAAATCTCAAACTCCATGCTAGGAGAACCCCTACTCTCTTCAAAGCTCTCAGACAAGGACATTTAAGTCTGCAGAAGTTTCTGCTGCCTTTTGTTCAGCTATGCCCTGCCCCCAGAGTTGGAGTCTACAGAGGCAGGCAGGCCTCCTTGAGCTGTGGTGGGCTCCACCCAGTTCAAGCCTCCCAGCTGCTTTGTTTACCTACTCAAGCCTCAGCAATGGTGGACGCCCCTCCCTCTGCCTCACTGCTGCTTTGCAGTTCGATCTCAGACTGCTGTGCTAGCAGTGAGCAATGCTCCGTGGGTGTGAGACCCTCGGAGCCAGGAGTGAGATATAATCTCCTGGGGTGCTGTTTGCTAAGACCATTGGAAAAGCACAGTATTAGGGTGGGAGTGTCCCCATTTTCCAGGTACCATCTGTCATGGCTTCCCTTGGCTAGGAAAGGGAATTCCCCTACCCCTTGTGCTTCCCGGGTGAAGGGATGCCCACCCTGCTCCATGGGTTGCACCCACTGCCCTACAAGCCCCAGTGAGATGAACCTGGTACCTCAGTTGGAAATGCAGAAATCACCCATCTTCTGCATCACTCGGGCTGGGAGCTGCAGACTGGAGCTGTTCCTATTCGGCCATCTTGGAACCTCCCTCCTGAAATTGTTACATTTTAAAAATCAGGTATTACTATTCCTTTGGGGAAAAATGTAACTCCCAAAATGCTGAGAACCTTCACACCATCATAAGACCAATTCCTAAGAGCTGAGTCGTGGCTGTTACCTCTACTGTTGGCTAAATACCTAGCCAATTGCATTTGTTTTATTCACTATGGCCCCTAGTATTAACTATATACAGAAAGTATATAGTTCCTATTAAACTTTGCCAGAAGCATAAATCCAAATGACATCTATTTTGGGAAATAGTCACCAAGAACAAGTCTCTGTAATGAGCTTTATTCCTTAAGCAAAAGAGATTTCATTCTGCCTTCTACAAAATCAATTGGTTTTCTCCCATAATTTTCAAAACTCATGACAGATCAGAGGTCCTGTACACTTCTGGATTTCAATTTTAACCCTGGACCAGTCTAGGTTTTCTAGACTTTAAAGAGTCACAGAACACAGAGTTTTAAAGATTCATCACAGCTACACAGGTTATATGCAGGATTTGCCACATCACATTATCATGTGAATTCTTAAAGCTTAACAATAATTGTTGCATAAGTTTATAATCCTAAGAAGTTCCTGCTGCGTGGAAATGAGTGTCATAGATATGATTCTCAGGCAAAAGGATTAATAAAATCCAATCTGCAGGTACTTGAAACAACAAAAGTTTTTAAGTCATATACCAGATTCACTTCATTTACTAAGGTTATCTTGTTATTGGACTGGCAACTGGAACAAGTATCTATAAAATATTCATTTTATCTGCATTCTGTCTGTTCCACAAAAAAAGTCTTGATGCAGTTTTTTAAATGGAGCAATTACAACCTAAAGCCTATTTTTTTAAACTTAAATTTATATACATTTTTTTGCTAGTTATTTATTCTAGTGACAAATTTAGTGTTTAGTGTTTCCCCTGCCATTTTTTTTTCACACAATCTTAAGCATCTCAAATGTTGGGGACAATTTAATACACCACAGTGCATTAAGATATCCTTGTAGTTAGAACAGAAAACCAAACACCACATGTTCTCACTCATAGGTGGGAATCGAACAATGAGATCACTTGGACTTGTGAAGGGGAGCATCACACACTGGGGTCTATTATGGGGAGGGGGGAGGCGAGAGGGATGGCATTGGGAGTTATACCTGATGTAAATAATGAGTTGATGGGTGCTGACGAGTTGATGCGTGCAACACACCAATATGGCACAAGTATACATATGTAACAAACCTGCACATTGGGCACATGTACCCTAGAATTTAAAGTATAATAATAATAAAATTTAAAAATAAAAATAAAAAATAAAATAAACCTAAAAGATATCCTTGTAGATTAATTCAGTTAAGTGCAACAAACATTTGCTAAATGCGTACAGTGGGGTAGGCACCACACTCACATTAGATATACCAATGTGAGTCTCCGTCCTTTAGAAGCTGAGAGACTAATGGAAAAACAGAATGTCATTGCAGTGAACAAGTTCTACAGTAGTGGAGGCAATAGCTCTACTTGTCCCAGAGATTGAGACAGATATCAAAGGCTTCTGGAGATGAAATCACCTGGGATTAGCCTTAAAAGACAGATGAGGCCGGGTGTGGTGGCTCATGCCTGTAATCCCAGCACTTTGGGAGGCCGAGGCGGGCAGATCACAAGGTCAGGAGATTGAGACCATCCTGGCTAACACAGTGAAACCCCGTCTCTACTAAAAATACAAAAAATTAGCCTGGCGTGATGGTGGATGCCTGTAGTCCCAGCTACTCTGGAGGCAGAGGCAGGAGAATGGCGTGAACCCCAGAGGCGGAACTTGCAGTGAGCCGAGGTCACGCCACTGCACTCCAGCCTGGGAGACAGAGCGGAACTCCGTCTCAAAAAAAACAAAAAACAAAAAAACCAAAAAAAAAACAGACAGATGAATATTACCTAGGGCAGGGTTTTAGCAGAAGGACAGCCTGAGCGAGTACAGGCATGGAAGACAGAATATGTTTACTTAAAGAATTGTATGCATTTCCACATTAGCAGTATTGCTGCTTTGATTCTCTGTTCATGTTTCAAATATGTGTAATGACAGTGGAAAGTCTGAAGAACCAAACTTTAGGCTCACTTTATTTCCCCACATTTGTGCAAGTGAAGTTATTAAATGTCTTAGTATGTTAGTGAAATAGGTTATGAAATCTGCCTGCACCTCACAGCAAACATAGGAAAACACATTATTAAAGATTATTTAAAATGCTTTAGTCCTACTTTTATAGAATACGGCTCTAAATTAGTTTATAAGCCAAAGGCATAAGAGGTTAAAATGACAGTGCCATCTCAACAAGAACTAATGATGTTAAGGAGTAATTAAAGTATAAATTGTTTTAACCTTCTAAAAGTGCATGTGATCTGTGATTGGCGAAAAATGAGAATAAGCGAATCTGGGTCAGCTGCCGACTGTGGCATCCACATGTGACCCACCAGCCTATTTCTCACAGGAGGATGTTTGAGATGCACAGTTCCCATGGTGCCCAAATAGAAGAAGACTGGAAAAGCTCTGCTTCTGTAAGAGCAAGGGCTCCCCTCTCCCTTTCATGCACTTTCTAGGAACAACATAAATTCAACTTTCCAACCAGGAAAAGTGGAGCATCGGGTTTACTGGAGAAAACTAGCCCAGTGCCCTTCTTTCATACCCTAAAACCAGAGAGTAACTTGACGATAAACCTTTGTGCAGACTTCTCCTTGGGGCGGGGGGAAAAGTCATTATTAAAAAAGACATGACAGACTTAGAAACATACCTTAAATTTTAACATGCATATGTGATTCAACTTATCATTTACTGGCTTCACATTACATCTTACCTCTATACAAGTTTGGCTATTAGTTTCTTATCTCTGTAGAAACTAGGAGCAGAGCAATTATATTTATTCTTTACCTAAGTCTTTTAGAATAGATATTCTAAGAAATTCTGTATTTTTCTTTACACGAAACTTCAATAGAGCTAATATTAAGGAAAGTCCTTTCGTTTCCTACTAATTACACTCAAAGACAACTCCGCAAGAATGTAGAATCCTAAAATTTATACTGTGCATTAATTTCCTATTGTGCTTAAACATAACTATGTCTCATATTTCGGTCTTGTATTTTTTTTTACTATAATCCTTCTAGAGGAAACTGATCAATCGAATCTGTTCACCAAACCAAATGAGGAAGGAACATAAAGAAGACATAAGACTTCAGTCAAGTGAAAAATTAACATGTGGATTGGACACTCCAATAAATTATATACCTGCCTAAGTTGTACAATTTCAGAATGCAATTTTCATTTTAATGAGTTCCAATGACTCAATGATGGGGAAAAAATCTCTGCTCATTAATATTTCAAGGTAAAGAACAAATGTTTCTTGGAATGCTTGCTTTTGTGTGTTAGTATAATTTTTAGAATTGATTGAGAATTCTGTTCCAAAACTTTAGTTGAATTCATCTACATTTGTTTAATACTAACTTAATCTATTCTATTGTATTATAATGATGGTTCTGTCAAATGAAAGGGTGAAATACCTAGATGAAGTTTAGGTTTTCTTCCTATTGTAAACTTTTGAATCTGGTTTCATTGTTTTAAATAAATTAAGGGGACACTAAAGTCCTATCATTCATTTGCTTCATTGCTGAACAGGTAAGATATAATATTACATGAATGATTACTATATTTTGTTCACACTAATAAAGCTTGTGCTCAGAAATGCCATACACACACACATACACACACGCACACAAACACACACATTATCATTTAATGCATAAATCAATGCAAAAGGTTTTCCCATTAATATGAAATGTTTCATATATATAAATGCCATATTTAAAATAATTTGTCTAATAGTAGAACTTTATCAGAGCACTCACTGAAGCTTGCATTCCACTGAAAGAGTTATTTGTGTAAGTAGAGTATCCTGAGAAGGAAAAGAACTTACGACCTTTCTTTATAACAGAAACTCAACTCTAAATTCAATAAGATGTGCAAACTGGACATGCAGGTGAATATTTTCATAGGTTACTATATGTTCTCAATTAAATTCTTTAATCTGTCCAGTCCCACTTTCTCTTATTAATAAAACTTTGGAAATTTCTTTAAACCATTTACAGGAAATTTCTAGATATAGAGACTAAGGACTGTGACTATACAGCTGTCACTCTTAAGTTTAGTGAAACTTAAACAGCAAAAACAAAAAACAAAAAAGACCTTCCTGTGATACTTTATTTCCAAACTAATAAAAATCTATATGACTTTTTATTGTTGTGTGATAACAAAGTAAGTTTTTTGTATTTTGTATACTTTCAGGCCTGACAACTGAAATTTACCTTTTAATAAATTTAAAAATCTAAATTTTAACCTACTTGTATGCTCAGAGAGTGTTTTTGTATTAAAGTGACTACTTAAAATAAAGAACAAGACTAAGAAGGGAACATTTCTGTTGATACATGTGTTCTAAAAGTAATTTTAAGAGCATTATTAGGTTAATTTAATCCAATTAATGACCCAAATGCCAAGGTAATTTTAAATTTACATTTTTAATAAAAGCAACATGTTGAAACAAGAGAGGGTGAGATTAACCTTTTCGCTCAAGTAATTTACAAGTCAAAGACAAGAAGAGATCAGAGTGAATGTGCCATCTTAACCAGAGCTACAGAATTTAGTGAATAATTAAAGTACAAATTGCTTTAACCTCCTTGAACTTTTCCAAGCAATTTCTCTGTACTTCTATATATGAATGTCTTCGTTAATTTTCTGCTACTATAACAGAATACCACAGACTGGGTAATTTAGAAGAAAAGAAATTTATTTTCTTCCTAGTTCTGGAGGCTGGGAAGGCCAAGGGCATGGCATTGACATCTGCCTTGTATCTGATGAGGACCTTCTTACTGCATGATAACAAAGCAGAAAGGCAAGCAAAAGCGTAAGATGAAGAGAGAGGAAACAAAACCAAACACATCCTTTCATCAGAAGCCCATTCCCTCTATAAGGCATTATTCCATTTATGAGAATGGAGCCCTCATGACCTAATCATGACCTTAAAGGCCCCTCCCAACACTGTTACAATGGCAATTAAATCTCAACAACGTTTCCAGAGGTGACATTTGAATCATAGCAATGAATTTTTCATAGTTATATTTGGTATTCGTGAGGGAAGAAATGACCATTTCCCTTGTATTTTTATAATTAAATCAGCAAAATATGGTAGTAAAGAAATCTTTCCTGTGAAGATACCATGACCCCATGGATGGCTCATGTTGGATTTCTTGAAATTGGGGCTGGGATGGGAAGGTGTGATAATGCTGATTATGGAATTTAACTCTCCAGCCCTGGGTGTTCGCTTGTGTAGTTGTGAGCAAAAGGTCTAAATGAGGGACAAAATGAATGGAGAAGGCTGAGAGTCATTGTGCAGAAAGAATGACCTTTTCTTGCAATAGAAATTTAATTCTGAAAACAACTCTGAATGGAGAGCCCAAGAACAGCATAGGCAAAGGGGTATTTTGGTGATATTGATATACAGTGATTGAAGAATAGCATTCTGGTTTATTCTAAACATTTATCCTATCAAATGTAGCAAGTTTCTTAGAAGAAATTCCCAAAAGCCAAATGTTATTTAAATAAAAATAAATAAAAACTGTGATGCATAGACCTGTTATTGTGTCAACCAGTTCTAATGCATTTATGCCCTCAGATGTATTTAGGGGGTATGTGCATTGCCACCTGCTAACCCACTTTCAGCATCTAGATGTAAACATGTCCTCTGAATGCTCACAGCACTTATACATATTTTGTAGCATTACTATGATCTGAATTCCATACCCTACTGAACTATGATTCATTAAGATCAAGAACTTTAATTCGTTTTTGTACCTCCTGAGAGGCTTAACAAAATTTGCTTCTATTTCATGAAGCTTTTATGAATATTTAAAATGGCATGATACACAGTGACATCTTAAAGGTTGAGTCTGGCATGGCGTGGTCAGAGAATCAGGTTTGGAGCCAGGATTTGAACTCTCACTATTTATTCATATAACTTTGATTTCTTTATCTGAAATATGAATATTAGAATAACTGCCTTGTGGAAATGTCACAAGATTTATATATTTATACAGAAAAATGAAAAACGAGGAGAAACTATTAATGTCAATCCAAAAGGGAAAAAATGTACTACATCTCTCATGTAGTGAGAGATGATCCTCATGTTAGTCATGTGCAACTTTTGCAATTCTCTCCCATGTCTTCTTAAACCTGAAAAGTGTCTGGTTTATTCACATGTTGATGTAATGCGTAGAGTGATATTCTCCACAATTGTTTCCCTCAGAGTAAAGCCCCTGGATTTTTTTAAATTTTGCATAGAAACTAAATCAAGATTAACGCATAAGGAGGAAGCGCACAAATGTTTTTTGATGGAAAGAGGAATATTACAGCAAAAGATGACTCAAACATGATTATAAACACAATCTGCTTTTGTATGGGAAAATAAGCAGCTTTTCAGAATTAGTCCTAGTTTATCTTTAAAGAATGTGAAAGTGCTTATATTGAATTTGTATATAGCTGTAGAGCTTAGTATTAAGCCATAATTAATATAAGAGAAAGAAAAATAAAAGGATAAGCACAGTTACATTTTATGAGTTTACCTCCAAGGAACTATATTACTTGTCTGCAAAAGACACAACAGGTAGATTCTCAAAACAGAAAATAAATCCAGCCGGGCACAGTGGCTCATACCTGTAATCCCAGCACTCTGGTAAGCTGAGGTGGGTAGATCATCTGAGTTCCAGACCAGTCTGGCCAACATGGTGAAACCCCATCTCTACTAAAAACACAAAAATTAGCTGGGCGTGGTGGCGCACACCTGTAATCCTAGCCGCTCAGGAGGCTGAGGCGGAAGAATTGTTTGAACCTGGGAGGCGGAGGTTGCCGTGAGCCAAGATCGTGCCACGAACTCCAGCCTGTGTGCCAGAGCAGGACTCTGACTCCAAAAAAAAAAAAAAAAAGAGAGAAAGAAAATAAATCCAATTATGGAAAAAAACACAGTCATAGCTTTGTACCCTGAGTTGTGATTATTCAGTTTTAAAAATATATTTATTATTTCCTAATATCTTATTTACCCATGAAAAGAATGAATTCTTAAGAGGTCTGATAATATTTCTTCTTAAATCTACACTTAAAATGTCAAAAGTGTGACCATAGGATGAGGGATCTTAGAATTGACAACTGGCTGAGCAGCCTGGGGTGAGAATGGTGTAAAATTCTTGGGCACTGGTATCACAGCCAGGCCAGGGAATCATGGGAAAGGGAAGGTGAGAGTGCTCATCATCTGACTGATTATGGAATTTATTATGCTTATGGTTCCAAATTTGAACACTGGAAAGTGATGTAGACCACCTGGGATCATTTGGAAGACGGAAAGCAGACTAGGCTGGATGCATCAACATACCCTATCTGAACATACAGTCAGCACATGAAGGACAGCTGGAGGAGAGAGGGAGAGGAATGGAAGAAGAATGAGAAAGTGAGCTAGGTCCTGAAGAACTGTGCATCCAGCTGTGCCTAAGCAGACACAACCTCTTCTCAGTTATAGGAGCCAATAAGTCCCCTCTTTGCTTAAGCTGATTTTTTTAAATTAGGCTTTTTGTCATTTATAACAGAAAGTCTTAACTAAAGTAACAGAAACTTAAATTAGATGATTGGGCTGACACCTTATATCCAATAAAGACTGCATTCCAGGTATAAGACTTAATACAGAATTTACAAAGGAAATGTCTAAAGATTGCACAATTCTAAAACTCTCACCAACAGCAAAGGTATAAAAGTGTAAGGAGGCCGGACGTGGTGGCTCAAGCCTGTAATCCCAGCACTTTGGGAGGCCGAGACGGGCGGATCACGAGGTCAGGAGATCGAGACCATCTTGGCTACTATGGTGAAACTCCATCTCTACTAAAAAATACAAAAAACTAGCCGGGCGAGGTGGCGGGCGCCTGTAGTCCCAGCTACTCGGGAGGCTGAGGCAGGAGAATGGCGTAAACCCGGGAGGCGGAGCTTGCAGTGAGCTGAGATCCGGCCACTGCACTCCAGCCTGGGCGACAGAGCGAGACTCCGTCTCAAAAAAAAAAAAAAAAAAAAAAAAAATGTAAGGAGTTGGTGACTGAAAGGGAGTGTAGAGAAGACAGCTGTTTGTGTGTCTTCAATATCTCTCCTAAGGAGGAGAGGTGAGGGGTTCTCCTCTCTTCACTTTGTCAAGAGCTCTAGAGGGTCTTGGGAGAACTTGAATGTGTCCTTGGAATGTCATAGAATTATGACTCTCACTTGAGAAATCTAAAGGGCAAACAAATGGCCCCAGTGCTGCCTTGAAAGTATATTGAGGAGAGATTGGAAAACTAGGGATGACAAGCATTCCTACAGTTTTAAGAGGCAGTGAAAAATGAGTTTCTTGTGGGCTGTATACACACCAACTGGGAAAAAAAAAAAAGTTCCTGTGGGTTATCTTTGGTCATGTTGGAAATGACTTCCTAGAGAGGCCAATAGCTTTTAAGAGAAAGTAAGTGGAAGTGTTGCCAGACATCTGATACTTTGTTTGCCCATGAGGGAGGGAAGAAGGATGCAGGCAAACAACTAAAACAGACATGGATTTATACAAGCCAAGAGAATAGTAGATGAAAAGTCCCAAGTGATGGGAAAATTCTGAAGAACCCACAAGAGCACATACAAGAGAAAGGTTCCAACGTAAATCTCTGCTAAGAGAAAATGTGGGACCACTGTGAAATACTGGTCTAGTCAGAACTTTCCTACTCCTTTACCTCGGTTTTTCCTTCCTGTTTTCCAAAGCTAGAGGATTTGGAAACTGAGTAGCAAGATGGAAGAAAAGCAATAAATGCTCCAGTTTGGGGTCGGTGAGGAGAAGTTGACCACATCATTCCTTTCCTGAATCCAGGGAAGAAAAGGAATATAAACATTAATTTTAAATCAGAAGGGAAATGTCGATTACTGCATCAGTATAGATATTTTGATTACAAACTGGAGAGCCATTTGCATTACCTAATGGTGACCAGAAGAGTAATAGAATGTTTGGCCAGAGGAAGAGTGCAAGGACCAATTCTACAGAAGACATTTAAAAGGACACAGGAGACATGACTCAAATCATTTCTCATTGAATTCTATGAGTCTTGTTTACTTAACACAACCATTATACAGATAGAAGTATTAATGTAGCAAAAGCATTTGTTGATGACTTAGATAAGACATAATGGGAAAAAAGACTTATACATTATTAGTAACTGTAAATTGACTCAGAAACAATAGAGCAATGTATTCCAAAATTCACAAATTTGCCTATATATTTTTGACCCAGTATTTCCATTTTGAAGAATGTGCTCCAGTAAAATTACAAAAAAGTGTAAATTATTATTTTGTAATTAACTTTACATATTAATTGCATCAACGAATAGCAAAAAGAAAATAGCCCAAATGTTCACTAACTTAGTAATGTCTATGTGTCAGTCATAATTTACATATTAGCATATTAACAAAATAATTATGTAGCCAATTAAAGAGTACGTGTACACTTTTTCTACAAGTGAAAATGGGTGTAGAATTTTTAATGAAAAAATAGAAAACATAGTATGATTATTCTGAACTAAAAAAATATGTGGTGCATACATTTTAAAGCTGAAAAAGAAAAACTTCAACACTCAGTAGTTTCTTTCTTGTTTTTCTTTTTTTTTTAATTATTATTATACTTTAAGTTCTAGGGTACATGTGCATAACGTGCAGGTTTGTTACATATGTATACTTGTGCCATGTTGCTGTGCTGCACCCATCAACTCGTCAGCACCCAACAACTCGTCATTTACATCAGGTATAACTCCCAATGCAATCCCTCCCCTCCTCATGATTCTTGTTTTTGTTCAAGAACTAGTGGTACTGATTTACAATGCAGTACTAACATTTCTGGCTCCTGTTGAATATTTTTCTAAGTTAGAGCTCTACTTCAAAACTGAAGACCAGAGACATCTTGGTACTGCCCCATGTTCATATCTCATGAAACATGTTTTTTGGGGTGTACTTAAACTGTGCCATGACTCTGCAAAAATAAGCCTTGAAAGCTGAAGGAGAAATGTTTCAAAGAGAAGGAAAGCCAGAAATATCTCTGTTTCCTAACTCAACAATAAGATAACTTAGTTTATATACCTTGGAAGGAATGTGATTCCATTTTTTAATTGTGAAGTGTTTCTAAAACTTTTTTTATATTAAAACATATTAGAAAGACAAATATCACATGTTCTCACTCATATGTGGGAGCTAAACATGTGGATTTCATGAAGAAAGAAAGTAGATTGGGTAGATATGCAGTCACCAGAGGGTGGGAAGGAGAGTGGGGAGGGGATGATGAAGGCAAAATAAAGAACACAATTGTGTTTATTACCACTGAGGTGTATATGTAAAATGGTAAAGATGGCAAATTATACACGTATATTTTACCACAATAAAAATATAAACGGGGTTTAAAAGCTAGATGACGGGTTGATAGGGGCAGCAAACCACCATGGCACATGTATACCTATGTAACAAACCAGCACATTCTGCACATGTATCCTGGAACTCAAAGTAAATAAATTAATTAATTAAATAAAATAAAACAGACATATATGTATGTCAAATATATCAGTTTGACATAATATTAGGAGCAAGTGTGTATATAATACTTCATCAGGTTAATACATTTTAATTCATCATTCAAATCCTAGTTTGAAAAATCGGGCTACTTCTCCATTTTAGCGCCTAAGGAAGCAACAAGAGAGTACACTCCTAGCAACAGAAGGCAGAAAATTGTGCCTCTGTTGTTTCTCCCTCAAAATAAGTCTGCTCTAGGAAAGAGTTTACTTCTAGAACTGTAGTAGTCATCCTATATAGCAATGACCACGGTTTCCACCAGGGCTTACGATGTGGTTTGGCTATGTCCTCACTCAAATCTCATCTTGAATTGTAGTTCCCATAATCCCCATATGTCGTGGAAGGGACCCTGTGGGAGGTAATTTAGTCATGAAGGTGGTTACCCTCATGCTGCTCATGCTGTTCTCATAATAGTGAGTCAGTTCTCACAAGATCTGCTGGTTTTATAAGTGGCTTCTTCCTTCGCTTGGCACTCATTCTCTCTCCTGCCACCCTGTGAAGAGGTGACTTCCGCCATGATTGTAAGTTTTCTGAAGCCTCCCCAGCCATGGGGAACGGTAAGTCAATTAAACCTATTTCCTTTATAAACTACCCAGTCTCAGGCAGTTCTTTATAGCAGCGTGAGAATGGATTAATACAACTTTCAAAGAAAACCTGAAAGAAAAGCAAATGAAGCCCTCATCTCTCACTGGGACCATCTGAGTAAAAGATATAGGACCTATAAGTTGCCCACATTCTCTGACACATATAACTCTTCACTTCTAAAGCCAAACAGAATCCTCTAAAACATGATAACCATGTAATCAATTGTTTTTTTGAAAAACCTTTAAGAATTCGTTTTTATTTACTTACCTCAAAGTTTTTACAAAACTTCCAATATATGGAAGATCCAGGTTCCCAGTTTTCTTCCCTTATTCTTGTTAAATACAGGTACACAGCACGACCTCAAGTATCATGCAATTTGTTCACGCTTCTCTTTCTTCCAGTGTACCGTGAAAGCCTTGACTGAGGCGGTGACAGAACACCTTCACATCTCACTCCTTCACTGTGTCTAGAATAGAGTCCACCGAAGTGATTATTGCATAGACCAGTTTACTCCTTTTGAAACCAAAACTAGGACAGACTTAGAGATTTTTCTCAAGGATTTTGCAGACAGGGAAGTAAAAATAGTTTTCTTGATACTTTGAAGTTTCTTGAAGCAAAGTGATCAATGTTGATTTTTGCATTTCTAGGAATGACTTTTCCCACAATTTCTCTACCAGGGTTGAAAACTGGACTCGAAACCTAACTCTTCTATCTGGTTTCTAGTCACTTGGCTAGCCCTGTTCTTGTAAGCAGATACTTTGCTGTATCCTCAAGCCTTGATTTGCTCCCGATTCCACACCTATCCAGCCTATTTGCTGCTACCCATTTGAGTTTGAGTATTTTCACAACCTGAGATTATTATTACTTTATCCCACCTAATTGATTGTATATAGTATTAACTAGGGCAATGTAATACCCAAAGTATAATTTTGCTTACACACAAGAAGTTTATTTCTTTCTCAGGTAATGGTACAGGAATAGTACACTAGACCTCTGGGAAAAGTGATTATCCTTTATATCATCATTTATGGATCTAAACTGATAGCATGTAGCCCAAAGCCAAGAATTTTGGGGGATGTACTGTTTTCTCACTAGGTTGAAATGCAGTTTCCCATGGCCAGACAACCAATAAACTAAGAAAAGTAAAGTAATCTGCCCACTACCATACCCAAAACACATTGGTAGAGCTGGGTTAAGATATGGGCAATAAAAATTACCATTCAAAAGAGAGATTAATGTGAAACCCACATCAGTCATAGGTCCATAGCAATGAGAGAATCTACTGGGCAAACATTGTGAAGACTCCTTCCAGGAAGTAGAAGAAATGTCATTGTTCACCATGACGCTTGGCTTTGTACTTGGAAAGTTTCTTCCTTGGTCATTTAATCCTATGGCCACATTTAAGTGAGTGTTAGGAAGTGTGGGCTCACTGCAAGCTGTTCAGATTTCACAACACGTTGTCTTATGATGCTAGGTTTGTTTTAGAGAGGAAATAGGCAAAGGCTTTTCAAGCCAGTCTCATGGTTACTTTGGCAATACTCTTCCCTTAGAAACCTGTGATTTCTAATCAATTTGCTGATTTCCAATCAATTTCACTGAGCTCCATTTGCCTGACTACACCCAAAATTATTTCAAAGACATAGTTTTAAATCTCTTTATTTTTCTGAGCACTTACCTTTAACTTAATGGCAGCTTCTTTGATGCATGTGAAATAATGAGCGAAGATGAAAGTCATATTCTTGTTGTGATCTTAGCCACAGGGCTGAGTTCCTTTGGTTAATGAGAAGCATTGATATGTATTTTGCCTCTAAGCCTTTTTCAGCCTTATCTCCTACAGTTTTAGGACTGGAAGCATCTGGCTTTTCTAACACTTTGAAATCTTTAATTTTTCTAACACTTTGAAATCTTTAATTTCTTCTGGAAAATCAGCCAACACCTTCCTGAACTTATTTTTTCTTACAATATTGCTAAAAGCAGTAACAGTCAACAAACAATAAAATGTGGGCTCTTTCTAAGCTCTCCTAAACTACAGATGCAGAAGATACATAGTATTTTTTTAGTTATTGTAACAAAACTTATTAAATAGCTTACCTCAGCATAGCATAAATATGCTGCTTTCTAGCATTTATTATCTAATTCTTTATCTCCTGACATCCAAATACTAACTTAATGCCATGTATGTCAGGATTTTGTTACGGCACCTGATTTCAAACTGCATGTTCTTTTTCCACTGCAAAAGGATCTGCTAATACTCATAAGAAGCATCTTGGGGAGCCAAGGCAGGAGGATCAGTTGAGCCAAGGAGTTCGAGACCAGTCTGGGCAACATGGCGAAACCCCATCACTACTACAAATACAAAAATTAGCAAGGCATGGTGGCATATACCGGTAGTCCCAGCTATGTCGGAGGCTGAGGTGGGAAAGACCATCTGAGCCAGGGAAGTGGAGGTTGCAGTGAGGTGAAATTATACCACTGAACTCCAGCCTGGACCACCCAGTGAGACCATGTCTCAAAAAATAAATAAATAAATAGAAATTATTATAATAAAACAGAAAACATGATACACATCACTGGTTAGGTACCACCCAGTCCTCTGGCACTTGAGCTGAGGAAGAGAGATCATATTCAGCTATGGGTTTCAGGAGGACTTAAAGGGTTAGAGATTAGAGGGAAGCACTCAGACCCAGGGAAATGTGAAGCGTACACTAGAACATACATTAAAACATATGGGGCTCAAAAGTAGGAGCCAAGTTTGAGAAAGCAGGCTCAGGTCAGGTCACAAGTCACACCTGATGGACTCTAGGGCAAATCATACTCCTCTACATCTGGAGTATCTCCCTTTTAGATCAAGATGGCAAAATGATCATGTGAGTTTATATTCTCTCTTTTCTAAGACTCCATCTAAATTACAAAAACAAAATGAAATTAACAGAAGGGAAAATAACAACAGATGAGTAATTTTAATAAATATTTGGAAAACTGAAAGCAAATGAAAGAATTCTGACTGATGAAGTAGAAAGGGGCAAAAAGATGATTTGTACAATAAGGTTTCCCCCCAAGATTGAATGAGCTACCTGGAAAACACCAAGACCGCCTGTGTGAGTGTTAGCTTCTAGGGCATAAGATGAACAGTGGGGAGAGGCTGGAAAAGAAAATTGTTGCAGAATATCATAGTGGTTAAAAGCATAGTTTTTATGCCAGAGTACGTGGGTGTAATCCAAGTTCTGCCACTTACTAGTTGTGAGGTCTTGGACTAATTAATTAATCTCTCTGGGACTTTTCTTATGTGTAAAATGTACTGACGATAACACTTGTACTTTCTGAAAGAGCAATAGTGAGGACTGAGTTAATACCAATCATTTAGAATGGTACTTGGTGCACTGTTAGTGATTAATTAATGTTCGTTAATAATTTTTATTATAATTGCTTATAACTTTGATTTCACAAATATTTACAAATTTCCTTTCCCCATCTACCCTACCCCAGCAGCCTCTGGTAACCACTGTTACCCGATAGAGTTGTCCAGGTTCTTGGCGTGTTGAACAAAGAATTGAACAAAATGCACAAAGTAACAAAAGAACAAAGCAATGAAAGACAAAGCAACAGAAGAATGGAGTAAGGAAAGCACAGATTTGTTGAAGACCATTCACAGACTGGAAGCGGGCTTAAGCAAGGGGTTCAAAGCCTCTCCAATTGGGGTTTTCTGGTTTTGGGGAATTCTTTTTTTTTTTTTTTAGAAAAAGTCTCACTCTCTCATTCAGGCTGGAGTGCAATGGCATGATCTCTGCTCACTGCAACCTCTGCCTCTGGGGTTCAAGCAATTCTCCTGTCTCAGTCTCTCAAGTAGCTAGGATTACAGGCGCCCACCACCACGCCCGGCTAATTTTTGTTTGTTTGTTTGTTGGATTTTTAATAGAGACGGAGTTTCGCCATGTTGGCCAGGCTGGTCTCAAACTCCCAACCTCAAGTGATCCACCTGCCTCAGCCTCCCAGAGTGCTGGGATTACAGGTGTGAGCCACTGCGCCTGGCCCCAGGTAGGGTTTTTATGAAGCCAAGAGAACCTGGCAACGCTCCTCGGTACCCTTTAGAAGCCTCCAATTGGCTACACCCTATGAAGGATTAGCCTGCAACCAATCAAAGGCTGAAGTGGAGGCTTAGCTCATGGTCAAGCAGAGGCTAAAGTGGAAACTTCTGTCTTTTTATCACAGGAGTGAGGATGTGGCCTGCATGCTGCCCAGTCTTGCCTAGAACTCACTGCACCTGCTGTTCTCTTGCTTATGCAAACTGACTGCACCTGCTATTCCTTTGCTTATGCCCCAACCCTTGGCTATCGTAATTCCCTATTCTCCTGCCTCACTATTACTGCATTCTCTACTTCTAAATAAAAATAAAATAAAATACAAACCATTTGCATGTATTATAGTCATGATTTGTCATTTCAAGCTATGTTTAAAACGTAAAGCCCATTACAGTAGGATAGATGAGAAGAAAGAAGGGTCTGAACAAAGTCAACAGCAGAGAACATGCAGAAGGGGAATGAAGACTTCAGCCTGGACTTTCATTAGGTAGTTGTCCAGGATAACATAAAGTCTCGTGTGAAATATGTTGGAAAAGAACAAGATTCAGTCAAGTACCCAAGGTGCCTGACTGCTGAAACTGCACTGTAATTTACAAAGCAAAGACAAGTTTATCATACTGTGAGATCCTTGACGGCAAGGACCAAGTTCTATTCAAATCTTTGTCAAAAACCAGATTTTTGATAGGCTTACTTTAGTGTCCATTGATCTTAACTACAGTTCACCTGTCAGGAGTTAAGGTCCCTCCTCAACAGCAAAGAGAATGATAGGCACAGGGGTAGGAGCACACAGAGAAGGGCCTGACTTTCAAATGAACTCCGGAGAGCACTCGTAACCTCCAGGACACGGCAGATCCTACTGAAATGGCTGGGTCAGAAATCTCTGAGGGACTGCAGGATGCCCACGCCTCAGAAAGGACAGGTAAAACCAAAGGACCTGTGGCCCCAATGTGCAGCATATTTCCTCCTCTGGTACACACCAGACACATTCTGACTGCCTTACCCTTGGAGTCAGAAGGAGGAGTGTCTGAGGTCTGTTTTCTCTCATCCTAAAAACAGAGAGTACAGCAGGCCTTGGCCATACGCTGTATGCCTCCCCTAAGTGAGCATTAAGACACATTCTGACTGCCTTACCCTTGGAGTCAGAAGGAGGAGTGTCTGAGGTCTCTTTTCTCCCATCCTAAAAACAGGGAGTACAGCAGGCCTTGGCCATATGCTATATGCCTCCCCTAAGTGAGCATTAAGAAGATTGTCACAAATCTGCTATGGTCAGCATCTGCATTTGAATAAATGAATGTTATTACCTCTCAAGGTGATTGCTTTGAATGTATAAATTCTAAAGTATTTCAGAAACCTCAGACATTACTTTACAGTCACACCATGATAAAATCTGGTAGGTCTGATGACAAGGAATGGTGTTTGTTGCATATTTTAAAGATTACAGACAGTTCTATATTAAAAGTTCTTTCTGCGGGTGAGGGGGCTGTGGGATGGGGGAGATGCCAGGATATTTATAGAGCTTAATTTCACTTGGTGGGATTATAGATAATTTTTGTCTCTTTCTTCATACTTTTTTTCTAGCTTCTTAATTTTCTGTAACAAAACTATATTACATTTTTAAAGAGACAATAACAAAAGTCATTAACTTTTTCAAAATTAAATATATATACACATATATACATATAGTTATATATTTACATATATACATATAGTCATACACACATACACACACACACACACATAGTGACAAGACAGTTGCTAGTACACATCCCCCTAACAGAGTTACATTAGTCTGTATGGGGCTTTACTTATAATTGACATAAATAGTTATCCTAAGCTATGAGTCCTTTGACTATGTTGCATATCTAACATGTTCCAGTGACCATTCAATTGTGGATTACAGAGACTATCATTGTCCAAATTAGAGTCAAGAATTTCAGTCCTGTGGGAAGCATCCAAAAAGTTCTTCAGCACAGACAGGTTTAGGAATAAAACTGGAGATATTTTGAGTGGTTCTCATTTTTATAAGCTTGGTCCTGAACTTATCTGCCCCTTAGAGTTATTCTTAGAATTGATTTCATGCTCAGGTCAATCATTTCACAGTGAAGAATATACAATTTCTCAAACTGCCTTCTTTCCCAATTTTATGACTAGAGTTCAGCCTGAGTTCACATAATCAGCTGATGAACATCACTCAATGGAGCATATTAACTAGAATTGTTGTCTCCATCTGGGTCTCTTCCAAATG
This sequence comes from Mandrillus leucophaeus, assembly GCF_000951045.1. Classification (NCBI taxonomy): domain Eukaryota; kingdom Metazoa; phylum Chordata; class Mammalia; order Primates; family Cercopithecidae; genus Mandrillus; species Mandrillus leucophaeus. The sequence goes on from NW_012103155.1 coordinate 2,709,550, forward strand.
GTCTTGTCAAATGCTATCAGAGCATCATATATTAGAGAATATGTTATATCAGCCTCCACTTAAGTTACTCATAGATTGTTCTTGACCCTTCTCACAGCTCTTCTCTCTTGTAGGTGGTGTTATTGGTAACATAATTTGCTCTGACAAAAGCAAATAAAGGAAATTGTAGACCTTTATTATTCAACTGGATAAAACTAAAGTTGAGAAATGATTGCAAATATTGCCAACCAGGTGAAAATTATTTCCATTCTCAGCTGAATGCTATTACCTTTAAATCAAAAGTAATCAGTTTAATGTAAGTCTTACCTAAGTCTATTAAACTTTTTCTAGGCCTACCAAAGCATAAAAATGCTGAATATTTTAATGTCCTCAGTATCCACATCTCTGAATATTCTGAAATTTTAAAACGAAATCACTAAAAGGTGATCAGCAGCATTTATTCATACTAAAAAGAATGGATGAGATGGCGTGGAATATAGTAACAGCCCCACAGTTTGTCTCCGTGTCTCTCCTCCTGTTTTTTATATTCCCTCCTTCACAGAGCAATTTTTTAAACTATAAATTAGATCATGTATTTCTCCTACTTAAAATCTCCAGTAGGTTTTTCACTGCACCAGAATAAAATCACCACTTGTTAGTATGCTCTCTGAAGTTCTGACCTGTCCACATGCTCAGCTCACCTGGCCTGACCCCTCAACCCTCTCCTACTCTCTCCTGTCATTAGGTTGCAGCCACTGAATTTTTCCCCAAAACTCCAACATACTAAGCTTGCTCCTTTCTTAGGAACTTTGTTCTAATTTTTTCTCCTTTTTTTGCTTCATATCTTTGCTTGACTGCCTCCATATTATTCCTGTCTCACACCTTCAAAGATTTCTGATAACTGTATTTTTCATCTTCTTTGTTTACTATGTATCCTCAGAGCCCAGAATAATGGCTAGAACATAGGAAAACTCAGTAAAATTTCATTGAATGAAATAAGTCTTCCCTGCCTACCCAAAGCAAAGCAGCTTGTAGTCTCCTTCCCATTAATTTCTCTTTCATTTTCTTCCTATATTTGTTTCATAGCACTCGGCGCCCAGGACTACTCTCCTTATTTGTATAACTGATTATTGGCAAGTCTCAATTCAGCAGGGTAAAAAAAAATTAGTTTTAAAAATTTGCTTATACTGTATGGAATATACTTTTCCTATTTCCTGTTCCTATTCCCTAGAAACATCTTGGGAAGATAGGAAACTTTCTGGTCTTTTTTGTTATTAAAATTTCAAAACACCAATCATATATCTAAATGAAAGCTCTATAGCTACCTTCTTTTTTCTAGGTTTTTGTGCCTCTGGGATTGGGATTAGAGGAAGAAAGCAGAGAAAGGACATCTTTTTACTTCACCATTCATGGTGTATAGCTACTAACCTGGCTTACATGGACTGGCCACTAAGGGACTCTAGGGGTCAGAACCTAAATGCTGAGTCTCTCAAGGGAATAGAGAGAATTTCAGAGGGCCTCACCATGACATAGGGATTAAACTCCAGTTCTGCCCAGTTCTCATCACCAAATCCTTATCCCATGCCTCTTTGTGTTCGGTGTCCCCTTGCCTAGGGGACTGTCCTCCTGGGTAAGATCGGCAAGATAACTCTTCAGTCACATTCCATTTGATCCTTTGAATACTCTGGGGTCCTTCCCCACCAAATGGATGGAGTTCAGCTGCTCAATCACTGCCTTTCCCAGAGCTCTGCTGTCCAACCACAATTCCCTTTCCCCTACTCACAGAGGGCTATATTGGCAAAATGCTGCCTGAACAGCCTGCTGCTAATAGTAAACAAAATACTAGTTTCTCTGGCCTTCTTGAAGGCATTTACAGTCTTTGTAAGCTTTTCTCCTAGATTTTCCCTTTCCTGTTCCTGCTTAGATTCTAAGAATGAAGTGCATCCTTCTCCTTTTCTTCATTAGGTGAAGTGGGATTTACCCATTGCCATATATTCACCACCAGGTCACTGACAAGAGACTCCAGTGAATCTCTTTCCCTCTGCATTCCTCTCCTTGTACAGACTAGAAGATCACATTGTGTAAAGCCTAAAATAGCCCTGCAAAGAGATCTGGCCCTAGCAGTGAGCACAAACTCAGTAATTCCCCTTAGAGTGAGGTGGTACTCAGTGCCTCTTGGTTTCAGCCATGGTCCTAGAGGCTAATTATGGAAGAGTAGGAATAGTCTCACAACATCCTGTAACATTGGCTTACCTGTATATTATATGCCACCCATAACCATAAAGATGCCAGAATTTAGGTTCCTTGAAGGTAATGACTATGGGTCCCTCTCTGTGAAAGAATAGTGAATAGAAGAGAGAAATCACTCAATATGTGGAATGACGGATATGGTTTGGCTGTGTCCCCACCCAAATCTCATCTTGAATTGTAGTTCCAATAATCCCCACATGTCATGGAAGGAACCCAGTGGAAGGTACTTGAATCATTTCGGTGGTTTCCCCTATGCTATTCTCATGATAGTGAGTAAATTCTCACATAATCTGATAGTTTTATAAAGGAGCTTCCCCCTTCACTTAGCTCTCATTCTTCTCCTTCCTGCCACTATGTAAGAAAGATGTGCTTGTTTCCCCTTTGGATCATGATTGTAAGTATCCTGAGACCTTCCCAGCCATGTAAAACTATAGATCAATTAAACCTCTTTCCTTTATAAATTACACAGTCTTGGGCAGTTTTTTATAGCAGCATGAGAACAGACTAACACAGTAAGTTGGTACTAGAGGTGGAGTGCTGCTATAAGGATACCTAAAAATGCAGAAGTGACTTTGGAACTGGATAACAGATAGCCTGTGAAAGCAGCCGAGGTGGGGACTATACCATGCAAAGCCACAGGAGTGGAGCTTCCCAAGACTGGGAGCCCACCTCTTGCGTCAGCATTACCTGGATGTGAGACATGGAGTCAAAAGAGATTATTTAGGTGCTTTAAGATTTAATTACTGCCTCACTGGATTTCAGATTTGCATGGGCCTGTAGCCCTTGTTTTTGGCCAATTTCTCCTATTTAGAATGGGTGCATTTACCCAATGCCTATACCCTCATTGTATCTAGGAAGTAATTAACTTGCTTTTGATTTTACAGGTTCATAGGTGGAAGGGACTTGCCTTGTCTCAGATGAGACTTTGGACTTGGACTTTTGAGTTAATGCTGGACTGAGTGAAGACTTTGGGGGACTGTTTGAAAGGTATGATTGTGTTTTGAAATGTGAGGACATGAGATTTGGGAGGGGTCAGGGGCATAGTGATGTAGTTTGACTGTGTCCCCACCCAAACCTCATCTTGAATTGTAGTTCCCACAATCCCCACGTGTTGTGGGAGGAATGTAGTGGGAGGTAATTGAATCATTGTGGCTGTTTCCCCTGTGCTATTTTCATGATAGTAAGCAAACTCTCATGAGATCTGGTGGTTTTATAAGGGGCTTCTCCATTTACTTCTGCCATCATGTGAAAAAGGATGTGTTTGCTTCCCCTTCTGCCATGATTGTAAGTTTCCTGAAACCTTCTCAGCCACATAGAATTGTGAGTCAATTAAACTTCTTTCCTTTATAAATTACCCAGTCTCAGGCAGTTCTTTATAGCAGCATGAGAATGAACTAACACAATGACTGACTAACTGGAAAAGTTCAAACATTTTCTTATGACCAATACAATTTGCTAGAGTGATTAGAAGATCACACCTCAAAAATATTCAGTACATTCATGCTGTTTTTCCAAACACTTAACCTGTTCAAAAGTCATTCCACCTTCTGACCGATAAACTTCTATTCAACTTCTTATGCACATGCATTTCCAATTGCATCATTTTCAACCTCACTACTTTTAAAATGGAAATTAAAACAACAGAAAATTTATTTATTCATTATCTATGAAACCTACAAAGTGGTATTGTTTAATATAATATCCAATATGCTAAGGCTGCAGTAAATTCTTATTGCCGTTATGGTAATGTAACTTGGCGCAATCTTTCAGAAGGAAATTTGCATGTATATTCCAGCACCTCCAAGATATTCATAGAAACTAAAACTCTAACAAGTATTAAAAGCATAGCAGGCAGACATATGCTGTTATATACTGGTTGTTTCTTCCTATATCACACACTCCCACACACGCTCATTTGAACTTCTTTATTATATAAGACTGATACATTTTTCCCTATTACTTATACCAGCAACTACAAGAAAATTGAATCTACAGACAAGCTGAAAACAAAGTTACATTTATAAAACCATGTTAAACATTTGGATGGGTCAAATAGAATGAAATGAAATTAATAACTGCTGCTGAAAATATAAAGAAAAAGTGACTAAAAGCAAAATGGCCTTGAAGGAAAACTTTGAAAGAGATTTATAGCAAGACCTCAGCTTTTGCCTGTATCATCCTACCATGTGAAGATTGATTAAAGCAATGCTTCATAAACAAAGTTTTATGGCAGATAGAGGGGACTCTGTGGTGCACATATTGGCCCCAGGCAAGAAAACATCATCTGGAGAGATCCACTCTCCTCAGATACTATGAAATTTTTAGTGGCTTATTCTACAAACTTCAAGTGTGAAGAAAAAGGGGCAATAGTGTGTTTATATATCAAGTACTTGAGACTGGTTGCTAGAGGCAATCACAGTTCTTATAAAAAGAGCTGTTTGCAGTTTAACTGTAAGGAGAGAAGTGGTAGTTATTTTACTTTAGTTGTTTGTGTTAAACACTAAGGAAAGTGTCATGAGCCTGTAAGAAGCCAAAACAATTGAATAAAATATAAAAATTACAGTCCATTCTTGCAACAGTTCCTCATTGATTTCTAACAAAATAGCTCCTATCAATCTCAAACTCACCATTAACACCTCTTACCTAATAAAAAGGATAAAATAATAAATCATTTGTAAATATCAAACAATAGCAGAGCAATTAAAAACAGATAAGTGAAAATGGTAATATAAATATTTCTTAAAGAAATTTAAAATGTCTACAGAAGATGGAGGCTTGAGAAACTATTTACAAATTCCATCTATTTGAAATCTGCTTAAATGAAGAAAGACAATGAAGAAAAGTATAGAATAAACAATAATCTACTCTGAGATTTAAGAAACAACCCAACTTCATACAAGAAACTCTGCAGAATATCTGCTTTGGGCCAAAAAGGAAGAAGGTACTGGAGAGTTGACATAGTGTTCCCACCTGAGGGCACGAAACAGAGCTACAGAAAGAAAGCAGAGGAAATTAGAAGGATCCCACTACTGATTTTTATTTATCCAGTCCAAAATATCAATAATGCCAAGGTTGAACAGCCCCCATCTAGACGAATAAATGTGTGTTAATAGTCAGAAAAATTAAGGAAATGAAGAACAATGAGTGCGAACTTCTTCAGCCAGGAATTATAATATAGAGTTACATTAAGCATTAATTAAAAGAACATTCTGGGTAAAGAAATATATATTCAGATAAGTGAAATATAACAATTCATTTGCAAATTCAAATACATGTAATAACTTAGTGTCATGAAGAAAGCAGCTTTCAAATCAATATAAAAAGATTGTTCACTGTATTCAGAAAACTTGTCAGATAGGAAGAAAAAAATAGATCTTTACTACTCATTCTTTACAACACAAAACATTTCACATAATTAAGGTTAAGATACTAAAATAAAAACAGGAAAGCACTAAAAGAAAATATGGATAGAGTCTTTTAGTATTAGTAATTAAAAACTCCCTTGGCAGACACAGAAATTCCAAATAAATATAGTAAGTCTACTTTTATTTGAGGGGAAAATAGGAATGGAGGATGCTGTTGATACTTAGTGGCTTGGATTGTAATGGAACAATCAATCAATCAATGTACTGTAACTTTACTGAAAGTCACATACTGTTTGAAAGTAAATTCTTTAAAACATAAATAAATAAGTTGAAAGTAAGGGATGGAAAAAAGGATGTCTGAGGAAAATACCAACTGAAATAAAGCTAGTAACTTCCTTTCATGCTGGCAATATTCTTTATCTTGATCTGGGTGGTGGGTACATGTCTGTATACATTAGAAAAAAATTATCAAACTCTGTTCTTAAGATCAGTGCCTTACACGCTCTTTATTGTATGGGTATTATATGTCAATAAATAGGTAAAGAGGCTGTAAAAATACAAAAATTTCTTGTAGCTATATTAATATCAAATAAACCAGATGGTAGATAAAGCATTTTCAAAGACAAAAATCATTACTGCGTAATGACAAAAAGGAATCATCTTGGAAGTAATGTCAGAGGCATTTGAACCAGAGTGCCTCCATCTTGGATAGGGGCTTGGAAAAATAAGGCTGAGACCTGCTGGACTGCATTCCCAGGCATTAAGGAATTCTAAGTCACAAGATGAGATAGGAGGTTGGCACAAGATACAGGTTATAAAGACCCTGCTGATAAAACAAATTGCAGTAAAAAAGCTGGCCAAAGCCCACCAAACCAAGATGATGATCTGACCTCTGGTTGTCCTAACTGCTACATTCTCAAGAGCACCATGACAGTTTGCAAATGCCATGGCAATGTACAGAAGTTACGCTATGTGGTCTAAAAAGGGGAGGCATGAATAATCTACCCCTTGTTTAACATGTTGAAACAGGAGAGTTCCCTGACCCCCGACTCACAGGATGTGCAACAGGGGTGTGGCTTGAGCCACCATGAACTCAAACCCCTTATGGGAGGGAGAGCATGCAGATAGGCAGGTGCAGGACCTGGGGAAAGTGCTTTTGGGCTCCAGCCCCATGGTAGCACCTCAGAGTGG
>NW_012103155.1:2716384-2724320 GCF_000951045.1 Mandrillus leucophaeus
GAACTTCTTCAGCCAGGAATTATAATATAGAGTTACATTAAGCATTAATTAAAAGAACATTCTGGGTAAAGAAATATATATTCAGATAAGTGAAATATAACAATTCATTTGCAAATTCAAATACATGTAATAACTTAGTGTCATGAAGAAAGCAGCTTTCAAATCAATATAAAAAGATTGTTTACTGTATTCAGAAAACTTGTCAGATAGGAAGAAAAAAATAGATCTTTACTACTCATTCTTTACAACACAAAACATTTCACATAATTAAGGTTAAGATACTAAAGTAAAAACAGGAAAGCACTAAAAGAAAATATGGATAGATTCTTTTAGTATTAGTAATTAAAAACTCCCTTGGCAGACACAGAAATTCCAAATAAATATAGTAAGTCTACTTTTACTTGAGGGGAAAATAGGAATGGAGGATGCTGTTGATACTTAGTGGCTTGGATTGTAATGGAACAATCAATCAATCAATGTACTGTAACTTTACTGAAAGTCACATACTGTTTGAAAGTAAATTCTTTAAAACATAAATAAATAAGTTGAAAGTAAGGGATGGAAAAAAGGATGTCTGAGGAATATACCAACTGAAATAAAGCTAGTAACTTCCTTTCATGCTGGCAATATTCTTTATCTTGATCTGGGTGGTGGGTACATGTCTGTATACATTAGAAAAAAATTATCAAACTCTGTTCTTAAGATCAGTGCCTTACATGCTCTTTATTGTATGGGTATTATATGTCAATAAATAGGTAAAGAGGCTGTAAAAATACAAAAATTTCTTGTAGCTATATTAATATCAAATAAACCAGATGGTAGATAAAGCATTTTCAAAGACAAAAATCATTACTGCGTAATGACAAAAAGGAATCATCTTGGAAGTAATGTCAGAGGCATTTGAACCAGAGTGCCTCCATCTTGGATAGGGGCTTGGAAAAATAAGGCTGAGACCTGCTGGACTGCATTCCCAGGCATTAAGGAATTCTAAGTCACAAGATGAGATAGGAGGTTGGCACAAGATACAGGTTATAAAGACCCTGCTGATAAAACAAATTGCAGTAAAGAAGCTGGCCAAAGCCCACCAAACCAAGATGATGATCTGACCTCTGGTTGTCCTAACTGCTACACTCCCAAGAGCACCCTGACAGTTTACAGTTTACAAATGCCATGGCAATGTACAGAAGTTACGCTATGTGGTCTAAAAAGGGGAGGCATGAATAATCTACCCCTTGTTTAACATGTTGAAACAGGAGAGTTCCCTGACCCCCGACTCACAGGATGTGCAACAGGGGTGTGGCTTGAGCCACCATGAACTCAAACCCCTTATGGGAGGGAGAGCATGCAGATAGGCAGGTGCAGGACCTGGGGAAAGTGCTTTTGGGCTCCAGCCCCATGGTAGCACCTCAGAGTGGCTGCCTGCAACTCCCAAAGCCCCAGTGCACATGTTACAGTGCCTCTTAGCTCTGCTGTCCACAGATGGCTTTAGTGTTAATCAACTCAGTGACCTCTTCATAACCGGGTCCTTGTCCAGTGTCCAGGAAGAATCAGGTCACACACAGACTTGAAGGATGATGAATGCAGGGGTTTTATTAAGTGGTGGAGGTGGCTGTCAGTGGGATGGATGGGGAGCTGGAAAGGGGATGGAGTGGGAAGATGATCTTCCCCTGGAGTTTGGCTGTCCCACGACCTATCTCCTCTCTGACTGTCCCCAGCTGAACTCCTCTTGACATTTAGACGTTCCTTCTCTTCTCTCCTTCTCTGCTGCACCACTCTTCTGCTCCTCTGATCTTCTGCTCATGGAGCTTGAGGTTTACGGTTTACATGGGTATAGGATGGGGGGTGTGGTGGGCCAAAAGGCAACATTAAGGTGTGAAAACAGAAATGCCTGTTCACATTTAAGGCCATGGATTTCCAAGCTTGAGAGTGGTGTCTTTGCCAGGAAACTACCCTCTTCTACCCAATATTTCCTTGCCTCCTGTTCATATCAATATAATCAAGAAATAATCATAAAAACAGGCAACCAGTAGCCCTCGGGGCTTCCCTGCCTGTGGAGTAGCCATTCTTCATCCTTTACTTTCTTAACAAACTTGCTTTCACTTTACTTTATGGACTCACCCTTTCTTTCTTGTGCAAGATCCAAGAATCCTCTTTCGGGGTCTGGATCGGGCCCCTTTCCAGTAGCAATAACAGTTCAGAACATGGATTAGTTTAATAAATAGCCTAAAAAATAAAGTAACACAAAGTGAAAACTTCAAAATATTCAGTAATTGACTTAGAAAGACTAAAAGCTAATTAACTTAACATGAACTCAAGATGTTAGAAAAAGAACAAGAAGAATAACCCAAAAAAAAAAGTAGACAAAAGGCATAATAAAAAGCAGAAATCATTAAAATTGAAAATGAAGTGAAGTGAGCTGCCTGTATGGGAAGCTGTTGGAGGGCAGATGGAACAACAGGAGCCAGATTTACCCTCCTGCAGGAAATGACAACAAGCAAACAAACAAAAGAATATGAAAAAAATGAATTTCAGACACTGGACATCAGTAGCACAGAAGAGTGGTTGCCAAGAGAGAGGAAACAACCAAAATGGAGGTGAGCTCCATTGTCCAGCTCACAGCCTGGAGGATTCCCAGGCCCCACTGTAGGGTCTCTCTGAGACGAGGCAGAGCTGAGGCTGAGGAAAGCCTGCTGGTTTGAGTTTGCAAGTCAGAGAACCCAAGAGGAAAAAGTTGCACAAAGAACTCTAGAAATTTGCAGAGGGCTCCCCTGAAGTCTTTGGCTGAGGTCTAACCAGCACATAGATGTGAGAAAACAAGACATATATTTCAAAACTTCTTTAATATCATAACGACCAATGAAAAACTCTTGATCTTATTCTGGGTCTTAATTTTCTCTTTTATACTATAAGGGGTGCAAGAGAGAGTGATGTTAGGTGTCATTTAGCACTAAAATACTCTGACCTTTCTACAACCTAACCCTTTCATTGGATCCTTTTTTTGTCCTTTTGGGGAATATACATGAATATTTTTTGTTCTTGACTCAGGTAAAAGAAAAAGGAACTCAGGCTGTTTCAAGATGGCTTTCATTGTAATGCTGCAGCTCTTCCATCTTACATGAGTAATTCTGGATAACATCAAACCTTCCAATCATGACAGAAAAGTGAGGCTTGGCAGAGCCTTAGCAAAGTATTCTTTCTCCTGGAATCAAAAGAATTTGAAGTCAATAGCAACGAGTACAAAGAAAAGGCAAAGTAAATGTAGATACCATTTTCAGTGACTTAACTTTTCTTTCAGCCTGCTTTTTACTCGGAGCCACAAGCCCTGAGGTCTCAGACTTTCTTCTAACTATTTTCTAGAAATGTAAGAAGGTTCAGGAAAAAGGGGGAAATTTTAGATGATAAAATATTAACTCATTTGTCTTAATTATTTTATTACTGTCATTAGTGACAAAGGTGAGAATCTCAGGTATACATAAGAATATATATAAACCACAAATCGGTCTTACTTAATTTCCCTGACTGATTTTCAGCCTGTTCTAGAAGTGACTATCAAAAAAAAAAAAAAAAAAGCTGTACATGTAGATACAATATTTTACAGACTAACACTTTAAAATTGCTCTGAACATAGAGGACAAACAAAATTTTGAAGGCACTTATAAAGCAAGTTAACTTTGATAATGTCCTATAATATTTTTAAATTTTTAATATCACCCTCAAGTCAAAGAATGTTAAATGAAACAAGAAAGCCAGTGGAGCTTCCACCTTCCTGACATTACTATTTATATCCAAGTGTTCTTGGGTCAGTGTTGAAAAAAACAAACAAACAAACAAAAAACCACAATTGCCTTTAAAGAATACATAGAGTCAAATCTGCTTTAGAGAGGTCATCTTTAAGTAATCAGTCCTGTGACATCTTTGCAGCATGAATGGGGCCATAGAAGGGGAGAGAGATGGATTGCAAGAACTGAAGGCTGCTTAACTCAGCTCAGGATCTGCAAGGAGGGCATAAGAAGTTGTTCTCTCCTGGGTGTTGGGTGGTAGGAGTTGGTACTTTTGGACAGCTCCCCATTGTCACTACTCAAGCTTGCAGCCAGCTCTGATCAGAGATACCAGCCCACTCCTCGAGGCAGGCTGTACCTAAATCTTTTCATGCTAGGAGCCCATTGTTAGCAATGAAAACCTCTCCCACAACTGAGTTGCCATTGACACATGTGTTTTCTACATAGCAGGCCAATGTTGTTTATAGACCCTTATGAATTTAACCCCATCTGACAATGTAAGAGGTCACTAAACAAACCTTGGTTTCGTTTCCAGAGCCACTTATCTCACCTGTTTTGCCCACCTCTGTTCCACACACCCCATCCCACCCCAATTCAAAGAAAGCTTCATTTTCACTTTGCTTTACTAACCTGCTATTCCCTATTTATTCATATACCTGGTTTCTTCTTTGTTTGGCTTAGTGTTTCCCTGCTGCACCTTCCTTACCTCGTTTAACTACACTGGGCCACTGTTTACACTGTATTTTTAATTGCCTGTTTCATTTGTCAGTCTCCCCACCTTAACAGTTTCAAACCCAGGGACTAACTCATCCTGCTCACCATGGTGTACATTGCACCTCGCATAGTAACTGACATACAGTGGGCATTTATAAACATTCACTGTGTGACTGAATGAATAAGTAAATTAACTAATTAGCTGATTAATGCTCTAGTAAGATCTTGTGAAAGATTTACGTCAGTTCCTAAAGCAAAGTTTGCAATTACATGGTAAAAATGACATTATCGTTGTTATTACTATTATTACTACTTCCATGATAAGCACAACTGGAAAAGCAATAGATGAGCACAGACATTACTCATATAGATAATCCATATGAAAAATCCAAAGAAGTTCAAAATTATCTTCCTCAGAAATATTTTCCCCCAGATATCTATCTACTTGCTATCCCCTAGATTTCATGAAGTTCCTCCCTCATGTCCTTCACATTTACTCCCAAAATGTTTTCAGAGAGGGTCCCTTGACATCCTTTAAAAAAAGCAATCTCACCTCCTGCCTCCCAGACACACACACACACACACACACACACATCCCAGTAATCAACAATCAATATAGTGCTACCGGCTGGAAGCTCACTACTGTCAGCCCTCTCTGGGAATTGCCCTCAACAGAGGAAAGTCATGTCACCAAGGTCACAGAACCCTTCTCAGGGGACAATTTGCATCCAATTTCTGGTCACTGCAGGAATATAAAGGCCTGGCCTCCATACCCAAGACAAGGCGATCAGAAGGCCCAAGTCAAGGCAATCGGAAGGTCCATCCCTGCTTTCCAGTTCCCCATGGAGTTGGCAGAGGCCCAACTGTGCCTGCTTCAGAGCCCATCTTCTCTCTCTACCCAACCCTGCTTCCTTCCTCAGAAGACTTTGAATCAACTTCCTGCACTTCAGTCTTATCTCAGATTCTGCTGCCTGCACATCTGACCTATAGAACTTTTCCTTTATTCTGCTTTATTTTTTATCCATAGCAGTTACTACATTTATTGCTCTATCACATATTCACATATTACATATTCATTATGGACCTATTATATATTCATTTTCTACTGTATTATTGACCTTCTCCCTCCTCCTGTTAGATTGTAAGTTCCGGTGGGGCAGGAATTTTGTTTTACTTGCTGCTGTAACTACAGGACTTGGAACACTGAAAGCACTGTATAGATTTTCATGATAAATATCAAATAAATGAAAGTTGGGACTTGCAAACTTATAGCCTGTTTACACTGCTGTTCCTGAACCCCAGGTTTTACTGTCTGCCAAAAATCCAAACTACCTACACTGATATCCATTAATTAAGATCAGACGAGAAATTAAGAATATTCAAAGGGATTTGCCCTAGCATAATTAGAACTACAGCAGCAAGAGTTAACATTTTCAGGGGAACAACTTCTGTCACATTTCTTTAATTTATATAACTTCGATTATAATAGTCATCTTCAGAATAATGATGGCTAGCATTAGCATAGAGTGCTCTGGGTCACAAAGCTTTGCACATATTATTTCATTTAGTTTGATGCTGATGAAACCATGTAAAGGACATAGAATTGTTATGCTAGTTTTACTAACGAGGAGACTAAAGCTCTGAGAGCTTTAGTCATTTTTCAATGACTTTTTCAATGACACAGCTGGTAAATGAGTTCCATCCAAGTCTACTGACTCCAAATCTACTGTTCTGTCTCTCAGCACATCACCCTAATAATTCCCTGGAGAGTGACTCCACAAAACTAAAGCTCTTCTACAATACCCATCAGAAAAGCAAAATGGGGGCACCTCAGCGACCCAACTAAAAGACATCCTGTATGTAGCTTATTTAAATTTATTCCAAATAATATATTTACTTATGCAACATTCATGAGAATTCTGAGTTGTTTTGGTTTCATTTGTGGGGATTTTGCACATACATTTGCAATTGAAAATGAATACCATAGATCTTCTGAATAAAGGACACTTCTTATCTGTTACTTATATAATATCTCTGAACATTCATCAACTCTTTACTATTCTGTTAAAAATGTATACTTACTCACCTATGATAATAGAGTTACTTTTGATTTTGTCAATGACTTTTATTCTCTTTTATATATTTCAAAGGTAAAAATATTAAAAATTCATATAAAGAAAAACAAAATTACATATAGCATTCTTACAGACATCACATTATCACATTGTATTTGTATATATTCTTCCAACACTCTCTCTTTCTGTCAATATAATATATATTGTTTTATAAATTTATTGGTTTTTAATTATTTTATGTTCTGATGGTATATAAATGCTATCTTGTCATTTGAACATCTAGAAATCAATTAAAATTTTTAAAAATTTTTTGGTAAGTTCTCATCAACAATATAATTACATTGTATATACACAATGTGATTGTCCTCAGCAAATAAATAAATAAAAACCTAAGGCTTACACATTAAAAATAAAAATACTCCTTTTGCACACCTGATTTCTGTTTATTAAGGCACAAGAGAAGGTCCAAAACGTTCATGTCTTCTGATGGCCTGTCTTAGTCTGACTGGGCTGCTATAATTAACAAATACCACAGATATTTTTTGTTTTTTTTACAATCATCATATATTTATTTTACTATTAGAAGGTGGTATTCAAAATGTTATCAAAACCAAATACATACCTCATACACATAGGCATACTGAAAAGCATATGTTATAGTTCCTGAACTTAAGGAGTTTGTTTGCTAATTATAAGGACAAGCCTTCATATATGGCATGAAGAACACTTTAGGATGCATATAGATAAGTATTAAATTGTATCTTAACAATAATAAATTCTGTGGCTGCTCAGGCCAGGAGCTCAAGGAGCATGTAAGAATATGAGGAGGATTAATGGGAAAAGCACGCCTTGCATTGGACTTCTAACAATTTGAATATACATCACAGTTAAACTCTCAGAAAGTATTTTGAGATGTTTTTATTCATGGCTACTATGAGAAGAATGTCATAAAGAAGATAATTTAAATTCTGGAGGAATAATGTATTACTCATAACCACACATTATTTTTCTAGACTTTAGTTCTCTACAAAAATGTGAGAAAACTGTTGAGCACTGCACTATCCAATACAGTAGCCGTTAATCACATAAGGCTTCTGATCACTTGAAATGTGACTAGAATTAAGTGTGCTGTAAGTGCAAAATACACAGAGTATTTCAAAGGCTTAATGTTAAAAAGTGTAAATATTTCATTAATAATTTTTTTTAATTATACTTTAAGTTCTAGGGTACATGTGCACAACGTGCAGGTTTGTTACACATGTATACTTGTGCCATGTTGGTGTGCTGCACCCATCAACTCATCAGCACCCATCAACTCGTCGTTTACATTAGGTATAACTCCCAATGCAATCCCTCCCCCCTCCCCCC
>NW_012103155.1:2725573-2747251 GCF_000951045.1 Mandrillus leucophaeus
ATTATTTCTGAGGACTCTGTTCTGTTCCATTGGTCTATATCTCTGTTTTGGTACCAGTACCATGCTGTTTTGGTTACTGTAGCCTTGTAGTATACCACAGAAATTTAACAACAGAAATTTGTGTTTTCACAGTTTTAGAGGCTGGAAAGTCCAAGATCAAAGTCCAGCAGGGTTTGGTTCTGGTAAGGACTCTCTTCCTGGCTTGTAGACAGCCATCTTCTCTCTGTGTCCTTGCATGGTAGAAAGAGGGGGAGTGAGCTCTCTGGTGTCTCTTCTCATAATGACATTATCCTGTTGGATCAGGGTTCTACCTTTATCACCTCATTTAACTTCAATTACTTCCTTAGAGGCTGCATCTCCAAATACAGCCACATTATGGGTTAGGACTTCAATATATACATTTTGGGGGGACCACAGACACATAGTCCACAACAAGGCCCAAGCCTAAAAATAAGAATAGATGTAAATAACCGAATGTACAGAGTTTAGTACCCCAAATCCATGCTAGGCAAGGCATTCTCCTGCCCAGATAGCAGCTAAGGCATGACACAGATTCACACAGTATAGTCAACTTAGCTGCTATTAGTAGTATTGCTATTAGTGAGTCACTTTATTGCTTAAGTCTCAAATTTCTTATCTGAAAAATTGGAATAATATGTTCCTCAAAGGACCAGTGTGAGGATTAAATGAAGTTATAAGTGCCAACTCTAGAACTTACACATAAACCTAATAATTGTTAGTAGAAATGAAGAATGACAAACTGTTCCAGATCACCTCCAAGGATATCCACCTGTTTCCGGATTTGCTAAGTCCATCAAGGTATGCTCCCAGTTCTAACCCAGTACCAAGGAAAGATCTGGATTTACTCACTAAACCATGAGCATATATTGAATGCATACTTCCTCTCTGCCAGGCTCTGTACCAGGTAATACACTGTCTTAGGTAGGAATTATCAAATTTAAAGTGTTAATTGTAGTTAACATATAATTAGACAAGCACACTAGAGGGCAGTGTCTATTGGTAATGGTTAGTCTTTTAGGGCATTAGAGCTGTAAGTCAGGGTTCTAAGAAGTGAATCACTCTCTTCAATAATTACCAAACCTAACAACGAACACACCTCCTAAGCACATGTCAGTACTAAAGTTCATTGACTGTCAGATTTTTCTCACTGATTGCTCAGACTCAAGGAAGAGGGAGCTTTGAAGGCTGTGATGGGACTTGAAACACTCCTTTATATGCTATCAGCATATAAACAAAAACATCACAAAAATTCTTGGCTTTCCACTGAGTATCATCCCAGGTAGCAGACCCTAAGCTAGGTTCACCACTTAGGCTGTATCATTCAAATAACAGAACTCTGTGAGGCTGGTACTCCCGTTATCCCCATTCTTAAGATGACAAATAAAATAAAATAAAATAAAATAAAATAAAATAATATGTGGTTTTAAAAGTAACCTGGCCAGGTCAAAAGTCAAGAGCTGAGAAAAGTTTCAAACACAAATTTTTCTAACTCAGAAGCCCATATATGAGTCTACAGTATGTCCAGGAGGGGCAATCTGAAATTAAGAAAGGCTGGTAATTTAGAATTCTGAATTGCTGGCAAAGGCCTCTTCTTTCACATAACTTTCAGTAAAGACTGAGAGCTAGGATATAATGGACTATTACAACTTGATATCAGAGCTCTCAAAGGAGTGACATAAAATGGCTATTAGAAGGCCAAATGTGAAAGAAAATGAGAAGAATTGACTTTTCAGAGCTATTTATTTTCACTCAGAGATGGAGTTTATATTAAACCCTTATTTATACTGGGTATGGAATCATACACATTGTTGAGATCTGAGTCTGATTACACCTATGGCACTGTGCAGTGTATTTCAGTGTAAACAGAGTAAGTCTGAGCTTGATTTAGAGAAAAACATAAAATACGTTAAAAAAATAAAAACTACATGTGAGGGGGAAATACTTCTCCTGTGGCCCCTTTTCTCCTGATCAGTGAGCAGTTTTGCATTTTTCAAAGACATCAAAGGGTTGCTACAGGCTTACCTTGCTCACATGACTTTGGATGTATCTTCTGGTGCTGCTGAGAAGATGTGTAATGACAAGGCACGTCCGCCCTGGTGTAGTGTGTCAAACTTGAATTACTGGATATGAGAAAAGAAGGTAGAGTTTGTGTTCTGTGCTGAAGATAGCCCATGTATTTCTCTCAGGGATGAAAAGGTTTTCAAGGTTAAAAATAAATTGAGAAAAAGGGTAAAGAAAAAAATAGGTTTTTAAAAATATATAAACATCTACAAAAATCCTACCTTAAAATATCAGTAATGCAAGTAAATTAATGTATTAGCAGCAAGATTACCAATCTAATGCAAAGTCTATTCCTTGCTCATTCATATGCCTATTCTTTTCCGCAAAGTTTTTGCAAGGTGGAATGACATGAAGAATATTGCTTGAAAAAATAGATTATATAACTTTATAAGCATTTCTCAAGCATTCCTCTGCTGCCAGAATTTAAAATGAATCTGCTTACTACCCTGGCCTCAGCCAAATTAATGAATAATTTCCTTTCTTCTTCCAGTGAGTCTCACAGATTACTACACCTTTTTTACCCAAGAAGTCCTATTGTGTCTGCCTGAAGGAAACAGATTCAGCTACTTCAAAGGTATATCTTTCAAGAAAATAATGTTAAAAGTCAATTGTTTTAAAGATAAACATGTACGCATTTTCTTTTTCTTCTCATCTTCTACCTTGTGGTCTTCAGGTCCATTATAATATAGGTTTTAGGGTAATGAGTACATTACACCAATAGATTTGCTCACATATTTAAATAAAAAGCATAGCCTAAACATGCATAATATTAAAAGAAACAAAGTAAACAGAGGTCATAAAAGTAAACAGGTCAGAGTAAATTTTATGCATAACTACAGAAGCCACCAAGGGAAGATGTAGTAAAAGCTCTAGCCTTGCTTGTCTCTGGTAACTGCTTCCTAGTCATGTCTTATCACTACCTTGTACTCAGTGGAGCACAGCAAAGCAGCATTTGTCACTGACACAAGTGTATTCCAGGGCATCTAAAAAAGGGAGATGGAATTAGCTCTTTCTTCAGCAGTCATAGGTCTGAGTCTCTCTGCCTACCACTTTTCATCTATTTTATTGAAATTCAGTTTTCTGAGCAATTCAGTTCTGGCTGAGAGAAATGTTTCTGCAATCTTTTTCAATATACTCACTTTCCAGTGTAATCTCAAACTCTGACAGGGTTACACATTATAAACCTAATTCCTTAATATTTATAGTGTCTTAAACTTTCTTTAATTAGACTTTCAAGTTGAAAAGGACTGGGATAATTACATTTGGAATGTTTATAACTCTCACCATAACTACGTGCAAAGAGATACTCGGTTATCAAAAAAAATGGCTACATTAATGCCCAGTAGCTGTCAACTCATCTTTTGGGGAGTGGGGCAGCAATGCACCATAGTAGTTAATTTTGAGTGGAAAGCTGTCTAATTTATTTCTTCTGAATGATTTCCCAGGAATAACAGTAACACAAAAAATACAAAGGCTACACAAGTGCCAAGTAATTAAGCATGGTAATGGAATTACATCAGGCTGCCGTGTGGGGTCTAGGCTTCAGCACAAGGATAGAAAATTGATTTATATTATCTAAGTGATCATGTCTTTACTTTACAAGTCTTCTGCTACCAATTTATAATACTTTAGTCTGCTTTTTTCCTAAGATTATGCCAGCTAGAAGGCATTTGCTTTAACTTCCATATTTGTAGTCTGTAAATGTATAGAAACTCTCTTGTCTTTCAGAGATACGTAGATAATATAAAGTATTAACTTTTCTCTACCTTGTACAAGTACTTACATATTTGATTGATAAGTGTTTAAATTGAAAATCAGGCAATCAAGTTCTATTATCTGCCAATATTCTAAACAGAAGTTATAGAATATATTATTATGGGGATAAAAAATAGAATAGGGACCCAGTTTGTAAAAGAACAGTGATTTACTATATCTCTCTTTATATATATTTTGAAGAACAGTGATTTACTACATTACTGTTCATATTTACTGTATCACTGCTTTACTTCATGCCCTTCAGGACATTCATACACTTGTGAGTAGAAACATGGAAATAGAAATGAGTTCTTTAAGGAACTCAGTTCTATAGAGCACACATCTCTTAAAAAGGCAATAATATCTTGGTGTCCAAGTGGCCCCAATTAAAAATAATAGTTACACACATGTTTTGTATTCTAATGGGTCTGCTACTCTCCCATTCTCCCACCTACCTTATCCCACAAAAGAATAGTCCATTGAGAGGCATTATATATATGTGGAATGTTTTTCCTTTTTTAATTTTTATCTTGTCTTCTAAATAAAAGGCATAAAGATTTATGTAAAATGGTATGTGCAAACAGAATATAAAGTCTGCTCAACTGTAAGTATTAGAAGCTTCAGGATACGATTTTTCTAATTTTGAAGTTCAGAAA
Source organism: Mandrillus leucophaeus (assembly GCF_000951045.1). Taxonomy (NCBI): domain Eukaryota; kingdom Metazoa; phylum Chordata; class Mammalia; order Primates; family Cercopithecidae; genus Mandrillus; species Mandrillus leucophaeus. The sequence continues at coordinate 2,730,067 of NW_012103155.1, forward strand.
TCTAGCAACAAAACCTCGCTTGCAAGAACAGATGATCAAGTTTCAACAGATCATAGATCAGATCAAGTGAGAAAAAAACATAAGATGACAACGATATCTCTGTTTCCTATTCTAGAGAAATAAAGCTGAGATTTGGTCCTTAAAAATCATGAAACTAAATTATAAAAATCCATCTTCTCCTTTCTTCTGGTTTATTTCTCACAGGAGGAAAAAAAAAAAGCACTTATCTGGGAGGAATGTCTAGTGCAAGTTCTGGAACCCTAGCAAGCTGTCAGTTTCCTGTTTCAGCATATATCACATTGTCAGGCACTCAGTGTGTTCTCCGCTTATTCACTTAGAAACCGGAGTCTGTACCAATTAAGATGTATCTTCAGCTAACCTAGGGGTCACCTTGAGTTGTTAACTGCCTGCAGCAAGAATGACAAAAACGTTTTCCAGTATTTTACAACTATAATGTTAGACAATGTCATTTTTAAGGCAAGAACTAAATTGGGAAACTTAGCAATACACTAGAAAAAGAATGAGTTAAGAAAAAACAGAAATATGCCCTATTAGGGTTAAGAAAACTGGCTCATGTTATCCTGAATACGATAAAGCTAATGGAAAAGTGTAAATTAGTGCAGTTAACTCTATGCTCTAGGCAAAAACAAAACAAAAAACACTGTAAAGAGAAAACTCAGAATATATTTCTCAAAATCCATTTGGCTCATAATGAATTTTTTCTCTTTTTATAGTAAACCAAGGAATTGCTCTAACTCAGTGAAAATTCAAAAAATAAGATAAGAGAATAATCACACATACAAAATATTTGAATGTTAAATACATGGAGCAGATGCTTGACTTCATTTAAGTGAGTCAAAACCTTCTTGAGAGGCAGATAACAACATGTCTTAAGACCCACTAGACTCAGTAATTCCAGCTTTGAAATTTAAGAATGTGCCCCAAGATTTAGCAACAATTAGATGTTACCACAGTGTCCAAATAAATAAATAAATAGGAACTTATTGAGTTCTGAAATATCCATAACATGAAACATTCTAAAACTATTAAAAATCATGTGAGAGAAGTTTATTTATTGTAAAAGAAAGATATTCAAGGTTAAAATAGAAATTTGACACAGCTATTTTATGTGTCATTTTCGGGTATGGCCATTTTTTCCCAGCTTAACTGAGGGAAAACTGAAACACAAAACTCTATATTTAAGGTGTACAAGGGTATCCAATCTTTTGGTTTCCCCGGGCCACATAGGAAGAATTGTTTTGGACCACACATAAAATGCACTAACACTAATGACAGCTGATGAGCTTAAAAACAAACTGCAAAATAATCTCATAGTGTTTTAGGAAAGTTTACAAACTTTCTTTGAATGTGTTGAGCCACATTCCAAGCCTTCCTGGGCTTCATGCAGCTCACAGGTGGTGGGTTGGACAAGTTTGGTGTACAACGGGATGCTGTAACCCGGTACTGCCATTTCTCTAAGAGAAAGAGTTATTTTTTTAATTATTTTTTCTTTTTTCTCTTTCCTCCTCTGCCCCTGTTCCCCACTTCCTACTTAACTCTTTAGAAATGCACTTAGAACCTCTACCTTCCCTTCACCAGACACTCCCTACAGGACAAGCTCATCTAATTGTGTACATACCTAGAAGCCCTAGAGCCAGAAATCTCTCCAACCAGAAGATTGCCTCTAGAGACAAGAGTCAATTTACAACATAAAGCATGCCCACGGGAAGCTCTCTCCTATCTGGAGAGTATCTCCAGACAACAGGCACCTTACAATCTAGCACCAGCTCAACCACTGGGTAGATAAGGCAACAAAGCAAGTCACCTAGACCCCCAACTGCTCCTTGCCTGCCTGTCATCCATGCCAAGTTCCCCTTTAAAAGCTCTGGCTTTCTGTCCCAAAAATGAAGCAGTGACTTTAAAGGCAGGAGCCTGGGCTTCTTTCCATAAGCTACATTTTGGATTAAAAAGTCACTTTCTTTATATCAGACCTCACCCTTGTAAACTGGACTCGGCAAGCATCGAGTGACTGAATCTGCAATTGAGTTACAATGCTTCTATATGTAAATATTGTGAAGTGATATCAAGTTAGTCAACACCTCCATCACTTCACATAGTTATCTTTGTGTGGGTGTGTGGTGAGAACATTCAAGGTCTGCCCTTTTAGCAGATTTCAAGGATACAATACAGACAGTTCCCTACTTAAAATGTTTCAGTTTTAAGATGGTATAAAAGTCAGTCAGTAGAAACTGCATTTTAAGTACTCATATAACCATTCTGTTTTTCACTTTCAGTATAGTATTCAATAAATTACATGAGATATTCAGCACGTTATTATCAAATAGGCTTCGTGTTAGGTGATCTGGCCTAAGTACGCTAATGTAAGTGTTCTGAGAGTATTTAAAGTAGGGTAGGCTAACCTATGATATTCTGTACCCTAGGTATATTAAATGCATTTTTAAGTTACAACAAGCTTGTCAAACCCATGGCCCATGGGCAACATGCGGCCCAGTATGGCTTTGAATGAGGCTCAACATAAATTTGTAAAGTTTCTTAAAACACTATGATATTTTTTTGTGATTTGTTTTTTTTTTTTTTTTAGCTCATCAGCTTTTGTTTGTGCTAATGTATTTTATGTGTGACTCAAGACAGTCCTTCCAGCGTGGCCCAGGGAAGCCAAAAGATGGGACACCCCTGAGTTACAATCTTTTCAGCGTACATTGAGTTTGTTAGAATGTAACTCCATTGTAAGTCAAGGAACATCTGTACAGTATTATTAACTATTGTCATCATGCTGCATATTAGAGTCCCAGAACTTACTCATCTTGTAAGTGAAAGTTTGTACTCTTTAACCAATATGATTTGGGGATATTACGTGGCCCTGAAAAAATAATTTTAATTTCACCTTTGTAAAACTTCAGTCATATATATGACCAAAATTTTACCTCATCCCTGGCATTCACCCCTCAAGCCTACAGAGTAAGCAAGGTGGTGGGCAGAAGTAAGTCCAGACAATAGAGTAAGGGAGTCTGCAATATAAAGCTAGAGTGACAGAGTGCAAGATGTACTTCAGATGCACACAGCATCAAAATAGGTGTATGTAATTCATTCAATTTATTAAGAGAGAAAAAATATCAAATAGCTAAAAAAAAACACATGATATTTCACATTAAAACTGCAAATTTGTACAAATGGTGAAACATACCAATCACACAGAAATAAGAGAATGAAGCCAGTATCACCCTAATCCCCAAACCAGGAAAGGACATAACAAAAAAAAGAATATTACAGACCAATATCCCCAGTGAACATAGATGCAAAAATCCTCAACAAAGTATTTGCTAACCAAATACAGCAGCACATCAAAAAGATAATACACCACGATCAAGTGGGCTTCACCCCAGGGATGCAGGGATGGTCTAACATATGCAAATCAATAAATGTGATATACTACATAATCAGAATTAAAAACAAAACCATATGATTATCTCAATAGATGCAGAAAAAGCATTTGATAAAATTTAGCTTCACCTTATGATTAAAAATTCTCAACAAACTAGGCATAGAAGGGACTTACCTCAAGTTAATGAAAGCCATATATGGCAAACCCACAGGCAGCATCATACTAAATGGGGAAAAGTTGAAAGTGTTTCCCCTGAGAACTGAAACAAGCCCAGGATGCCCACTTTCACCCCTTCTATTCAACATAGGACTGGAAATCCTGGCCAGAGCCATCAGGCCAGAGAACGAAATAAAGGGCATCCAAATCAGAAAAGAAGAATTACAACCTCTATGGAAAACAGTATGGAGATTTCTTAACCAATTAAAAGTAGATCTATCATTCAATCCAGCAGTTCTACTACTGGGCATCTACCCAAAGGAAAAGATACCACCTTACTCCTTGCAAGAATGCCCATAATTAAAAAGTCAGACAACAATACATGTTGACCTGGATCTAGTGAAAGTGGAATGTTTATACACTGTTCATGGGAATGTAAATTAGTACAACATCTGTGGAAAACAGTATAGAGATTCCTTAAAGAACTAAAAGTAGATCTATCATTTGATCCAGAAATCCCACTACTGGGTATCTACCCAAAGGAAAAGAAATCATGATATGAAAAAGACACACAAACACATAGGTTTATTGCAACCCAATTCACAATTGCAAAGATACAGAACCAATCTAAGTGTCCATCAGCCAATGAGTGGATAAAGAAAATGTGGTATATACACACCATGGAATACTACTCAGCCATAAAAGGAATGCAATAATGTCTTCTGCAGCAACTTGGATGGAGCTGGAGGCCATTACTCTAGGTGAAGTAACTCAGGAATGAAAAACCAAACACTGTATGTTCTCACTTATAAGTGGAAGCAAAGCTATAAATACACAAAAGCAAGTAGATGATATAATGGACTTTAGAGACTCAGAAAGGGGAGGATAGAAGAGGGGTGAGGATTAAAAACTACATATCGGGTACAATGTACATAACTTGGGTGAGAAGTGCACTAAAATTTCAGAATTCACCATTATGTATTTCATCCATGTAACCAAAAACCACTTGTACCCCAAAAGCTATTGAAATAAGAAAAAAATAAAAACAACAACAAAAACGTATTAATAAGTGCATAATTCTCTAACACAAAAGAGTGAATGTTCTGTACACCACTAACAGAGGTGTCCTAAAAGAAACAGGCAACTAGGATATACAGCAGTATTTGGGTGTGTGCGAGTCAAAATATCCTCATCCATAAAAGAACACCATGAATTTGAAACAAATTACATAATTGGTTTATATGAAGTTCTAAGTTGTCATATATAACATATGTTACATGATTATATATATATATAAAATAAATTGTCAATATAAATTACCAGAATTGGCCCAAGAAAAAGTGGACAAAAATGAAAAGCCTAATTATGAAAAAAGAAATTGTTAAAGGCTGACTACCAAAACTTTATAACAAACATCATACTTAACAGAGAAACTGTAGACATATTTTTAAGTCTAACAAAGAATAATATTAGCTATGACATACTGTACAATTCCTACTTAAAAGGATAAAGTCAAGACAAAGAAATAAAATTTTAAATTATTAATATTATTTTTGATTGACAAATCATAATTATACACATTTATGGGATACAATGTGATGTTTTGCTACATAAATACAATGTGAAATGATTAAACCAAACTAATTAACATATTCATCCCCTTGATTACCCATTTTTTTATGGTGAGATATTTCAAATTTGTTCTTAATTATTTTGAGACATAAATACATTATTATTGGCTATAGTCACCCTGCTGTGCAATAGCTCTCAAAAATCTATTCTTCCTCTTTATCTGAAACTTTGTACCCTTTGATCAGCAGCTCCCCGTTCCGTCCCTCCCCCACACCCTACCCTCTGGCGACAACCATCCTACCTGTCGCTTGAAGTAAAACATACCTATGAAGTATTGCATTAAAATAAGAAATACACAAAACTGCAGGAAAATCAAAGTCAGCTTCTATTAGCATTTAAGTGGGACCTTCAAGTAAGGTATAAAGTGTCACATAGGTTGCTAACTACTGAGCATTATAAATACAGCACCAGGGCACCCAACATATTTTTAGGACATGTTCTAATTTGTATACAATGAGAACATTTTATTTTTAAAACCACAGCAGGAGAGAGCTTGAGCTCCCATCTTTTTGGCAAGGTCAATATGATGCCTCTACTTCTGATCAGAGGCCATCTATTCTGAAAAACACCATCTGTCTTCTTCCTACTCTTCGTGTCCCCCAGCCTGACCTTTCCCAGCTGCCTCATCTTCCCATCCCCTCCCTTAAGCACCCAATTTCAGGTGAAGTAAGAAAAGAAATTTTGTAAGAGAGTTGGTGATAAGAAAGCAATTCTTTTTCTGCCTCTCTTACTATCATATAATATATAATGTTATATAGGTATCTAATACATATTCTAAAAAGCATTTCACAAAGCAACAGAACATCAAACCACAGAATGTTATACAGCAAGGCCGTTTTCTTTTTTCAAAACTACGTAGAGTGACATTTGCCAATTTGTAGAAGCCCCCTCCACCTTGAGCCAGAGTCCTCTTCCCATTTCCACCTTCTTCCTCTGCCAGAATTACAGAGGACACCTGAGACACTAGACAGATCTCAATCATCCTAAGTTTCACAAAGTCTTGTCCAAATTCAACATTGGTTTGCCCTTTCTAGAATTTGCTTTTTGTTTTTATTTGGAATAATATTGATTTATCACATGCACTTATTATCTCCTCTTTTCTCAAGTGAAGAAAAAGGGCCCTAATCATATTTTTATCTAAGTACTAGTTTAAGATGAAATGAAGAATCAATACACCAAGGATTTCTTAGCAGGGGTAAGCTTAGGGTAGGCAGCTTGTACAGAAATTAGAGAATATGTAACCACATTTTGATACAAGCTCATGAATCCAGAATCAATACATTGAAATAAAGCCAGATGATTAGTCTCCTTTGTAAAATTAGACTTAACTAAATGATTTGGATGAAATTCAATATACAATTTTGGCTCTGAAACCACATGATGTAAACATTTCATATAGCAACAGAACAGCAAACCAGGTAATTATACAAAGTAAAGCCTTATCCTGTGTTCAGAAAGTCTTTGCATTAGTCTCAACATTTCCTGCATTCCCTCAAAGAAATTAAAATTTGGAAATGGCATAAAATTATTTAGTATTACTTGAAATAGAGTCCCATTTTTTTAGCACTTGAAAATTAAGTGTGTAGCTATTTGGGAAGATGACTTGCGTTTATGTTGACGTTTATGTTATGCAGACCACATGATGAGTTCTGCCTAATGGCCCAATATGTTGTTCTTTGTCAATTTACTTAATCTATTTACACCTTTTTCCTGGCCAAAACTTCTCATATATATAATAACTCCTTTTTACTCAGCTGACTGTGGAGCCAACTAGATCATAGATTTGGCAAGCAACCATCCCTTCTCCCCTTCCCTAAGATCACCTTATACTTCCTCCAATGAGAGCTGAAACAACTTGTTTCCTAGGAACTGGAAGTTAAAAGCATATCAGAATTACATAACTAGCAAGAAAATGTTTCACCATCTAAAGTGATACTTCCAATTTACAGAACCCTCCCGCTTTGAGCCAGAATCCTCTCCTATTTTTACCCTCCCCACTTCCAGAATTCCAGAGGATATTTGAGATACAAGAAAGTGGCCATGACCCACAGTGACCACTCAGATCTACGTGGGGACTCTGGCTAAGCCAGTCATCCAAGATCGTTCTAGTTATTACCATTCCTTTAGAATAGTTCTGACTTGATTAAATATATTTTATAATGCTTAAAAGAAAATGTGATGCCAGTTTTGGAATGTTACTGGGTAACTTAGTCACTGGCTATAATTTTATCATTGATTATAAGTAACTATAACTACTCGGAACTGGAGAACTGAATGATATATGGCAAAGCACTGGACTAGCAAATTTGGGTTCTCATACCATCCCTCCAAGATAGTTGCTCGGTTTCCTCAGTTAATTATCTTAACCTCTCTGTACCTCAGTACACTCATTGGTAAATAGGGGATGATGTTAACTCTCCCACCTACGACATGGTTCTTGTGAGGGTCAAATGACAGACTCCAAAGTAATTTGAAATCTAGAGAGCACTTTGCAAATTCAACGGTTACTTGTGTACCCTTAGAGATACAACTTTTCAAAAATTTTAAGCCATCAATAATTAAAGGAAAAACTTTGCTGCTGAGAAGCAGCCACAAATTTCTAGTTTACCATCCTTACGGTTTATGATTTAAATATTTTTTATGTGGATTGGATATGTAAAAGGAAAAGTTGTTTCTACATCAATCATATCTTTCCTTGGTTTAAAAGCATCACAAACCATTTAAATTCCTTCATATTTATCTTTGTCTCCTCTTTCTCCCACACGCTCCATATCCAGCCAATCAAATCAACGAGTTCTCTTGAGATGTCACTTCATCTGTCTCCCCTCCCTCACACCCACTGGTACTCTCCACATAGTCAGGCCTATTTTAGCTATAAGTGGTTTGGGGAGGAAAAAAATGATTTATTTATAAATTTTTAAATTTCAGAAGTAACTATAGCTTCAGGCATGTTTGGATGTAGGAGATTTAAACAATATTGTCCTGAGTCTGTTGTCTCCATTAAAGGGTTCTGCTTCCCCTACTTTCTCTCACAGGTCCTATACCTACAAAGGCAAAAAAGGTCATTAGCGGCTCTGGCCTTAAATCTACCAGCTGAGCAATCTCAGGGGAAACAATATCTCTTTCCCACTAACTTTCGTAGAAGTCCAGCGCTGACACTCTTTGGGCTGACTAGGGTCCCATATCTTTCCTGGACTCAAGCCCTCTGATAGGAGAGATGGAACATAGTCATAGGCCAGCCTGAGTAGCATGCCTGCCACACCTACCCACCCACCTCCCATTCTTAGACCCCAGAAACTGGGTTTATCCCACTGAAAAACACATGGACTGAAAGTGGTTTTCCACTTCTCAGAAGTGGCTTTCCAAGTAATAATAATAAATAGTATCAGGAAGAAGGAGAAATAGAGGCTGGTCAAGCAAGGCATCTGTCCATTATACCCTCCTTGCCTACGTTCTCATAATCTACTATCTCCCTCCAGATTTAATAAAATTGACCTAAGAGTAAGTAGAAGAAACTACATGTATGTGTAAGAGGTATGCAAGAGGGAGCTATTTATCCAATTAACAATAAGAAAAGCAAAGTAAATTTAAAAAAGAAAAAAAATCATTTGTTTGAAGGCATGGGAGAGCTTCCAAAGCAATAAGAATCTGAGGTGTCAAGATCCCAGAGAGAAAAGAAATGTAGAAAGGTGAGACAAATTCTGAATGTCACTGACCCTTCATGGCATTTGCCAATTCTAAATATGGGCTGGAATATTAAGAATCCTCAGCCACTGCTAAAAGGCAGATAATCTAAGAGAGCTCTTGATAATTCATAAATCGAGGTGGACAAAAATTATAGTTTGATTCTGTGAAGGCAGCCAGGATTTATGAGTACAAACCTGGAGAGAAGAGAGGTGCAAAAAAGCAAGCACGATACTAGGGTCGTTTTCCTATAAAGGCATTTTCCGAAGTAATCTGATTAGAGTGAGAGGCTAGGAGGCCAAGCATACAGCCACTGAAAATCAAATCAGAGTTTTTAAACTTTTAGTGCTGAGAAGACAAAACTGGAGGCCATGACTCACTAAGGGAGAGGGGCACCACAGAACACTTCATACTCTCATTCGAGACCTTTAGGTGCTATAGCACTCCAGGAAACCAATCTTAAGAGGACTGAAATCCAGCATTTGGTCTTCTCGTTTACTTCATTAAGGTGATTTGCCTCCACTATAGCTTCCAACCAGAGGACAGGGCAAACTCTCTCAGGAAAGCTGTAAGACAATCCAGATTATCCCTGGTATTTTTATATTTAGTATCTGGTATTCAACAAAAATCTACCAGGTATTCAAAATACAGCAATAACACAACAAATAAGAAAAACACAAAAAAATCGAAAATGGGAAAAGACTCACAGATGATGCAGATATTATCATTAGCAACACAGAATTAAAATCAGTGCTTAAAATGTTTAGGAAATAGAGGGTAAGATGGGGAGTTTCATCAAAGGAATAGACTCTTAATAATCATATAGAAAATTGAGAACTGCAAAATAAAGTAACAAAAATTAAGAATTTGATATATGGATTTAATAGCAGTTTGGATATAGCAGAAGAAAGGGTTAATGAACTACAATATCAACTGGAAATCTACGCAGATGTAGACAGATTTTAAAATATGTTTTGTGGCCAGGCACAGTGGCTCATGTCTGTAATCCCAGCACTTTGGGAGGCTGAGGTAGGAGGATTGCTTGAGCCCAGGAGTTCAAAACAAGCGTAGGCAACAAAGCAAGACCCCATCTCTTAACTAAATAATTAGCTGGATGTGATGGGATGTGCCTGTAGTCCCAGCTACTCAGAGGGCTGAGGTGGGAAGATCGCTTGAGCTCAGGAATTCTAGGCTGCAGTGAGCCATGGCTGTGCCACTGTACTCCAGACTAGGCAATGGAGCAAGACCCTGTTTCTAAAACACAAAAAAAGTGGGTTTTTAAAAATTATAATTAAAACTCAATAATGTTCTTTATCAGTGGAAGAAAGGAAAAGTCCAAATGAGTTTTATTCAAACAACAACAACAACAACAAAATGGGACACAAAAAGAAAGATGATATGAGTGGAAGAAATATTCCTCTAAGCAAGGACTCATTACCTGGGTCCAGATTGGGGATGGAAAGGTTCTCTACATGACTGTGCTTTTCTTTGCAGAAGATATATTTTTCTGTATGCCATCCTCTTCTCTAAGCTGGAAAACCAATGTAAAATTGATACTTAGATCATATTAAAGCTAATAATTAGGAAAGCTTATAACAATTAAAGGACTCTGCTATGCTTTGAATGGTTGTCCCCTCCAAAACTCATGTTGAAACTTAATCTCCAATGTGGCAGTATTGAGAAACAGGGCCTTTAAGAAGTGATTGGGTCCTAAAGGCTCCACCCTCATAAACATATGAATCTATTAATGGATTAATGGGTCTTCATGGGAGTGAGACTGGTGGCTTTATAAGAAGAGAAAAAGAGACTTAAGCTACCACACTCAGCCACCTCACCATGTGATGCCCTGCACCACCTCAGGACTCTGCAGAGTCTCCACCAGCAAGAAGGCCCTCACCAGATGGGGCCCCTGGACCTTGGGCTTCTCAGCCTTCATAACTGTAAGAAATAAATTTCTCTCCTTTATAAATTACCCAGTTTCAGGTATTCTGTTACAAGCTACAGAAAACAGAAAAAGACGGACTCTTACTATTGAACCTAAAGAGTATAAGCACCAAAAAGACCTTAGTATTAAAACTCCTGAAAATTAGGAAGGGGACACACACTGAGAACTGGTTTTTGTGCATAGTGTAAATACGCAACGTGAACTCAGAATCAGAAGAAAAATGAGAGTTAAATTATATAGTCTATTAATTTAGGTTCCCAGCAAACCATAAGAAAAGATTTCAATGGCCAGATGTGGTGACTCACGCCTATAATCCCAGCACTTTGGGAGGCCGAGGCGAGTGAGATCACCTGAGGTCGGGAGTTCAAGACCAGCCTGACCAACATGACCGTCTCTACTAAAAATACAAAATTAGCCAGGCATGGTGGCACACACCTTTAATCCCAGCTACTTGGGAGGCTGAGGCAGAAGAATTACTTGAAGCGGGCAGGCAGAGGTTGAGATGAGCCAAGATGGCGCCATTGCACTCCAGCCTGGGCCACAAGAGCAAAACTCCGTCTCAAAAAAAAAAAACAAAAACAAAGAAAGAAAAAGAAAAGATTTCAAGTGTAAGCGATTTATTTTTAGAGAATTAAGCATTCAGAGAGTACATAAGTGAAACTGGCCAAGGATAAAAGTTGTATTATCAAGTCAGCTACCATTGTGCACTACTAGTGCCTAATACCTTAGAGCTCTCGAATATTGTATAAAATATATGCCTACTAAGTATTCAACTAGAGGGGTAAGAAAGCCGGCATTTTCATAAACCAACTACTATAATTTATTGTTTGAGAATTGAACTGAATATGTCAAGTGGGGACAGGGCTAATTCCCTAGAACCTCCAGCATGGAGTTTGCATGGGCACACTGGTCCTTTATTTAGTAGAAGGAAACCGTTGGGAAGAGGATACAGATATTGCCAGTTGGAAGTCACTGACTCCTTGGAGCATGCCGAAATAATGAGGCCCAAAGAATATGGGTGAGGTACTGTCCCATATTGAATACTGGTGAGATAATTTGGCAGGCTGATGGCAGTAATGGCCCAACTCTCAACTTCTTCCTGTATCTATGCCCTTTGCCATGTGACTTTGCATATCCTCTCACTATAGAAGGGTGTACTTATTTGCTCTTTGATTCTGAGTTTGGCCATATTATATGCTTTGGCCAACAGGACAAGAGCAGATGCATACAGAGGCTTGAAAAAATCTTTCGTTCTAACAGTCTCTTAATCCTCTGACTTTGCTGTGAGACACACCTGGGCTAACCTACTGAAAAATGAGACAAGGTAAGACAGAACAGAACCAGGTTATCTCATCATCCCAGATGAGTTATACTAGATCAGCTGATATGCAACTGATCTCCATGAATATGAGACCAGAAGAACCAAGTTGCTGGCCCACAGACTCATGCACTAAATAAATTTTTATTGTTTCAAGAGGCATTTTGTGTTGTTTATTATGCAGCATTATTATGGCAATAGGTAATTAGTACCTATAAGGAATGTGCTACCGTAGCATAAACCAGATATATGTGGAATTAGCTTTGGATGAGGTAGGTAGCAAACAGAAGCTGGAAAAGTGGCAATGATATTACTAAAAAAGCCTGGAAAAATGATGAGGCAACTGTTAGAACAAAGAGAAAAAATGATCACCCATGCTATATCGGCATGAAACATCTGTTAGAATTGGTCACGTGAGATAACTTGAAGATACAAAATGTACCTTATGAATTTTTGGACTTGATCTCCAGACAGAATGTTGAAAATATCAGCTGACTCTTACTAGTTGCATATAAAGTACTACAAGAAAGAAACAAATGTTGACAAAAACACACATACACAGTTTACAAGGAGAATTTGGGGAATTAGGAGATGCTAGAATTTATTAGAACAGAAACTACAGTTGTTTTTCATCTTTGCTGTCTCATGCCAGAAAAAGATTTTCACATTAAGACTTGGCCTCAAGGTAAAGATAAAAATCAAGGGTGTGGCCATGAGACTTTGAAAGAATTAAGCCAGTGCCTAGCAGATGCTCTCAGCTGGAAAGAACTTTCGAGAAAATTGAGGGTATTGTTCCTCAATAGCCCAATGTACCCAAAAGAGCAGTGGTTAAGTGTAAAAGCAGGACTGTAATCAGGCTAGGGAGGCTATTACACTATGGATCAGGATCAGGCACTCTCCTTCTCTCCCTGTTTCTCTTCTCTCTTCCTTTTTCTTTCCCTTCCTCTATCTTCTTCTCCTTCTTCCTTTCCCCCTCAGTTTTCCTCCCTTTCAGGTTTATAAATATCCCCAAGGCACAGACTAGAATCAGACTCAGGTTGGAGTCAGAAATTTCATACCTCCTATCACTTCCACTGCAACCTCTTAAAACCAAATCAAAGATACATTGGCAGATTAGCCTTGGCACATGGTTGGTTGGAGGCTTCATTTCTGATTCCTTATGTCCTTTCAGTATCTAACAGTTAACAAAGCAGCAACAGTAAAGGCATGCTGCCCAGGCAATATGATTCAAGGGAAGGAGATTGAAATAGTCAAGACTTTCCAACTTCCGGGGTGGGAGTTGTTCACAGAGAACCCTGGAACAATGCCCTTTTCAGAAATATATTTGAGAGGCTGAAGGATGGAGGCTGAAAGTTTCATTTGTTTATCAGTTTTGACTGATAAACAATGTATGTAAACATGTATGTATGTAAATGTATGTATGTAAACATGTATGTAAACAGTAAACAGCTCCAGGTCTTACAGTTGGCCCTCCACACCATGCTATTTTTAAATAATGAGTACTTTCATTTTCCAAGAGTTAACACCTGGCTTACAATTACTAGCAACACTGCAGGTCAGAAAAACAGACTGCTTTTCTGAATGCAACTTGAAAAACTCCTTTTTGATTTCTGTAGCCAGAGGCAACAGAGCTAATAAGTTTCGAACACTACAGGCTCCAGAGAGCTGTAGTTTTTTTCTTTCTTAGTTGGAAATGCACATATGAAATAAAAATAAGTATAAAATTCTGCCACGAACAAAGTTACATTTCTAGCCCAGAATGTTTTTTTAAATCTTAATAATAATGATAATAATAAAAATCTAATGTCACATTGACTGGCAAAAGAGAAAAGGCCATGTCTTCTGACTCTAAGTTCAATGCTCCTTCCACTGCCAGCTCATTTGACTAGAAAGATTAAATACTATAAAGATAATTTCTACTCTAAAAGTTTTCAAGTAATTTTCTTCTATATATATATACTTTTTTACTTTAGAAATGGAGTCTCATTCTATCACCCAGGCTGGAGTGCAGTGGTATGATCATAGCTCACTGTAACCTTGAGCTCCTTGGTTCAGGTGATCCTCCCCCTCAGGCTCCCAAGTAGCTAGGAGTACAGACATGTACCACCACACTCAGCTAATTTTTAAATTTCTTGTAGAGATGGGGTCTTGCTATGTTGCCCAGCTTTGTCTCAAACTTCTGACTGCAAGCAATCCTCCCACCTTGGCTCCCAAAGCTCTGGGATTACAGGCAGAGCCTATAATCTCAATGTAATCTCTTCCGGCCTCAATATTGAGATCCTGTAAGTTATTATTCAAAATAAAAGTATTTGGGGGTGAAAAAAAAGCATGTTACAAATAGTATGTAATATGATCACATATTCAGAACACTTTTTTAAAAGTCTAACATAATTGACAATTAAACTAATTATATTCATATTAAGTTGAAGACACTTAATCAATTAATTTGCCAAAAGCAAGACCTAAATGGAAGGACAGCTAGTATTCTATGATTCTCTGAAGAACACAGATGAAGGAAAACTGCTTTTTCACCAAATGTCAGTAAGACTAGTCATTAAAAGAGGCTTCTGAGGAGGAGTCATCAAAAAATATCCCAAAATTGAATGAGCGAGAATACAGTCTTGCAAATTATTATTGAAAATATTATAATCTACATCTCTAAGGTAGCCTTAGAAAAAACTGAGAAATTCTATAACGCTTGGAATAAATACACTTTGAAAAAACTCCCAATATACAGGTAAACCTGTATCTAAATCATGCTAGTAAGAAGTGTTGTTTATTAATTTGGGGCAGAAATAATATTCAAAAACTTTAACCACTTTGACCACACAGCACCAATCAATCAGAATGTATACTTGGTAACGCAATGTAACAGTGCAAGTCACTTAAATATCAGCCATGGTTTTAGGTAGCAGTAGTAAACTGAGTTGAGCAATAACCATATTATACCTGACCCCCACTAAGCCCTTAAAATAAATGCTTAAAAGGGTAAAAGTATATACTCTACAACTGGTCATACTGAGAGATGTTCTATTGTCGATGCTATTAAACCCGTAGAGCATTTCTGGTCCAAGGGCGAGTTTTGTTTGGCCTACACGGTATTTGTTTAATGCCAATTAATTGACAATATTTTGTAAACAGTAGACTTCATATAAAATATTTTTACTTCTCTTGAAATATCAGAAGATTCACGAATAATGGCCCACAACTCCTCATGACAACAAAATAGCAGCATTTTTCCTCGTTTTTCTTTTTGTTTTTTCAGAAAGGGCATGCTCCCTGTATTGATGCAGTTGTCCCGCCCAGGCTTTGTTCTACACGTGGATGTAATCGGCCACGCACTGGTAGACACTAAGTCTGGAACCCATGTAATGTTCAACTAGTCAAACCAGAGAAAATGGCATCAAGCTTACTATTAATTTAAGTCACCTTTTGCGAAAGCTCCTTTACCCCATATGTTTTTTAACTGACTAATTGAACTGTCAGCAAAAGTAGAAAACAGCATCACAGGTAAATAAGTGACTTGGAAAGGAATATAAATACTATGTACAGGCTGTCTACAAAACCCAGGGTAGAGAATATTTTATTATACTGGTAGAATAGAGTTTGCTGTGTCATTTCCTTACAATTTATCACAACGCTCCTACACACAGAGTCATTACTCTAAACAAAGTGCCCCCGAATTACAGTAGAAATTGGATTTCAGATGAACAATTTCTTACCTCCTAACAATTCAATTTAAAATTCAGACTTTTAAATTTTGCTAATAAAGACTTTAGCTCAGCTGTAGTTGACCAAAGATTCAGAAACTCAAAGCTACCTGTTTGCTGTAAATCTTTTTTTTCCTCAGAAACACCCTTTTGGGGGACATTAGAAAGATGGCTGGTTAGAGACACCTGGTGCTCATCCTCCCCACAAGAAAGAAGCAAGGCAACAAATAAACAGATAAGATTTGGATGGTGTGTCAAAGGAAGAACACTGGAGTGCAGAGAGGGAGTGGAGATGCACCTGTGATGATTGAAAGTCCAGGACAGCATGCAGACGCTCAGCCTCTGCAGTCCCATCTTCCCCACCCAGATCACATCCACCCAGAATCAGGAGGGACTTCCTGTTGCAGGGGAAAGGTAAGGAGAAGAACCCCACCAGCGCCCATCATGACCACAAACACTTACAGTCCTTATAAGAGAATTTCACAGTCCTTGCAAGCCCACAGCCCACTTTGGAGAGATGCACAGAATTCTCACAGCTGCATTGCACTGGATTAGGAGTACAAAGTGTGCACTCCCTATTCCCCATCCATGCCCTGTGAGCCAAGCTGCTGCAGCATGGCACTATCTCAGGACTAGAGATGACTCTGGAGTATGCCTCACTGTGGGGTCAGTAGCCACCGCACTGGGACTCCATCTTCATTCCACTAAGCTCACATTGGTGACTGAATGCCACAACCCCAGCAGTGCAAATTCCGGGCCCAGGATTAGCTGTGACTTTGGTGTTGCACAGCAGGGAAGGCAACTCCCACTGTCCTCACTTCGTACCAGCGGAACAGTCTAGCAGTCCTGCCCAGGGTGAGCTCACCCTCGAGCCAGCCAAACTGCTGCATGCCCTTCCCCAAGCAGGAGAAGCCCTCATATCTCCAAGCAGCCAACATGCTTCTGGGTTGAATGAGCAGCTATGAGCCCACACCCAGGTCCTGAGAAACAGCTTCACAGTGCTCCACCCACTACAGACAAGCCCCAGGCCTGCCCAATAGTTTTGTATCCATAATCAGAGCCTGAGAAACAGATCTGTGTGCTGCCCCTGATGGACATGCTCCTTGGCTGTCTGAACAGCTCTGCACCTACATGCCAGGACTGAGAAACAGTCTGCAGGCCTGCCCTGGCGGGAAAGCCCTCAAGTCAGCCAATCATCCATATGCCCATGTCCCAGGCAGAGAAGCAACCCTCCAGGCAGTACCTGGTGGGCACGCCCCCAAAGGAAGCAAAAGACCTCTACAATGAAAACTACAAAACGCTTATGAAAGAAATTGAAGAGGATACAAACAAGTGAG
>NW_012103155.1:2747301-2760395 GCF_000951045.1 Mandrillus leucophaeus
GTAGAGCATTTCTGGTCCAAGGGCGAGTTTTGTTTGGCCTACACGGTATTTGTTTAATGCCAATTAATTGACAATATTTTGTAAACAGTAGACTTCATATAAAATATTTTTACTTCTCTTGAAATATCAGAAGATTCACGAATAATGGCCCACAACTCCTCATGACAACAAAATAGCAGCATTTTTCCTCGTTTTTCTTTTTGTTTTTTCAGAAAGGGCATGCTCCCTGTATTGATGCAGTTGTCCCGCCCAGGCTTTGTTCTACACGTGGATGTAACCGGCCACGCACTGGTAGACACTAAGTCTGGAACCCATGTAATGTTCAACTAGTCAAACCAGAGAAAATGGCATCAAGCTTACTATTAATTTAAGTCACCTTTTGCGAAAGCTCCTTTACCCCATATGTTTTTTAACTGACTAATTGAACTGTCAGCAAAAGTAGAAAACAGCATCACAGGTAAATAAGTGACTTGGAAAGGAATATAAATACTATGTACAGGCTGTCTACAAAACCCAGGGTAGAGAATATTTTATTATACTGGTAGAATAGAGTTTGCTGTGTCATTTCCTTACAATTTATCACAACGCTCCTACACACAGAGTCATTACTCTAAACAAAGTGCCCCCGAATTACAGTAGAAATTGGATTTCAGATGAACAATTTCTTACCTCCTAACAATTCAATTTAAAATTCAGACTTTTAAATTTTGCTAATAAAGACTTTAGCTCAGCTGTAGTTGACCAAAGATTCAGAAACTCAAAGCTACCTGTTTGCTGTAAATCTTTTTTTTCCTCAGAAACACCCTTTTGGGGGACATTAGAAAGATGGCTGGTTAGAGACACCTGGTGCTCATCCTCCCCACAAGAAAGAAGCAAGGCAACAAATAAACAGATAAGATTTGGATGGTGTGTCAAAGGAAGAACACTGGAGTGCAGAGAGGGAGTGGAGATGCACCTGTGATGATTGAAAGTCCAGGACAGCATGCAGACGCTCAGCCTCTGCAGTCCCATCTTCCCCACCCAGATCACATCCACCCAGAATCAGGAGGGACTTCCTGTTGCAGGGGAAAGGTAAGGAGAAGAACCCCACCAGCGCCCATCATGACCACAAACACTTACAGTCCTTATAAGAGAATTTCACAGTCCTTGCAAGCCCACAGCCCACTTTGGAGAGATGCACAGAATTCTCACAGCTGCATTGCACTGGATTAGGAGTACAAAGTGTGCACTCCCTATTCCCCATCCATGCCCTGTGAGCCAAGCTGCTGCAGCATGGCACTATCTCAGGACTAGAGATGACTCTGGAGTATGCCTCACTGTGGGGTCAGTAGCCACCGCACTGGGACTCCATCTTCATTCCACTAAGCTCACATTGGTGACTGAATGCCACAACCCCAGCAGTGCAAATTCCGGGCCCAGGATTAGCTGTGACTTTGGTGTTGCACAGCAGGGAAGGCAACTCCCACTGTCCTCACTTCGTACCAGCGGAACAGTCTAGCAGTCCTGCCCAGGGTGAGCTCACCCTCGAGCCAGCCAAACTGCTGCATGCCCTTCCCCAAGCAGGAGAAGCCCTCATATCTCCAAGCAGCCAACATGCTTCTGGGTTGAATGAGCAGCTATGAGCCCACACCCAGGTCCTGAGAAACAGCTTCACAGTGCTCCACCCACTACAGACAAGCCCCAGGCCTGCCCAATAGTTTTGTATCCATAATCAGAGCCTGAGAAACAGATCTGTGTGCTGCCCCTGATGGACATGCTCCTTGGCTGTCTGAACAGCTCTGCACCTACATGCCAGGACTGAGAAACAGTCTGCAGGCCTGCCCTGGCGGGAAAGCCCTCAAGTCAGCCAATCATCCATATGCCCATGTCCCAGGCAGAGAAGCAACCCTCCAGGCAGTACCTGGTGGGCACGCCCCCAAAGGAAGCAAAAGACCTCTACAATGAAAACTACAAAACGCTTATGAAAGAAATTGAAGAGGATACAAACAAGTGAGAAAATATCTCATGCGCATGGATTAGAAGAATCAATATTGCTAAAATTACCATACTACCAAAAGCAATGTTCAGTGCAATCCCCATCAAAATACCAAGGACATTCTTCACAAAAACAGGGGGGAAAAAATCCAAAAATCTGTATGGAACCACAAAAGGCCTTGAATAGCCAAAGTAATCCTAAACAAAGAGAACAAAGCTGAAGACCTCACACTACTAGACTTCAAAATATACTACTATGCTATAGTAACTCAAACAGCATGACACCGGCATAAAAACAGACGCACAGGCCAGTGGAACAGAATAGAGAACCTATAAATTAATTCACATATCTATAGCCCACCGATTTTTGGCAAAAGCACCAAGAACATCTACTGAGGAAAGGACTTTCAATAAATGGTGCTGTAAAAACTGACTATCTATATGCAGAAGAATGGAACTAGACTCTCACTTCTCACCCTATATAAAAATCTAATTATAATGGATTAAAAACCTAAAACTAAGATATGGAACTAGAAGAAAACATAAGGAAAACACTTCAGGACATTGGTCTTGGAAAACATTTTATGAATAAGACTTTCAAAAGCAGTCAACAAAAGCAAAAATAAATAACATTATATCAAACTAAAACACTTCCGCACAGCAAAGAAAACAACACAGTGAAAAGACAACCTACAGAATGGTAGAAAATATTTGCAAACCATTCCTCTGACAGGGGATTTATATGCAGAATATACAAGGAATTCAAGCATCTTATCAACATATAAACAATCTGGTTTTAAAATGAGTAAATGATCTGAACAGACCTTTCTCAAAAGAAGGCATAGAAATGAACAACAAATACAAATGCTCAACATTACTAATCATCTAAGAAATGCAAATCAAAACCACAATGAAGTATCATCTTGCCCCTGTTAGAATGGCTATCATCAAAAAGACAAAAAATAGCAAATGCTGGTGAGGATGCAGAGAAAAGGGAACCCTTACACACTTGGTGGGAATGTAAACTAGTACAGCCACTGTAGAGAACAGTAAGGAAGTTCCTTAAAAAACTACAAATAGAACTACATATGACCCAGTAATCCCACTACCAGGTACTTACCCAAAGGAAAAGAGATTACTAAATTGAAAAGACATTTATAACCTCAAGTTTATTGGAGCACTATTTACAATAGCCAAGATATGGCATCAGTCTAAGTGTCCATCAAGAGAAGAATGGATAAAGAAATGTAGTATAGATACACAGTGGAATACTATCCAGCCATAAAAAAAATACAATGAAATCCTAGGCTGGGTGCAGTGGCTGACACCAGTAATCCCAGCACTTTGGGACGCCGTGGTGGGTGGATCACCTGAGGTCAGGAGTTCAAGACCAGCCTGGCCAACATGGCAAAACCCCGTCTCCACTAAAAATACAAAAATTATCCGGGTTTTGTGGTGTGCACCTATAATCCTAGCTATTCTGGAGGCTGAGGCAGGAGAATTGCTTGAACCTGGGAGGCGGGGGTTACAGTGAGCCAAGATTGTGCCACTGCACTCCAGCCTGGTCCACAGAGTGAGACTCTGTCTCAAAAAAAAAGAAAAACCCACGAAAATACAATGAAATCCTGTCATTCATGCCAATGTGGATGAAACCGGAGGACATCCTGTTACAGGAAATAAACCAGGAGCAGAAAGTTAAATATCAAATGCTCCCACTCATATGTGGAAGCTAACAAAAAGTTAATCTCATAGAAGTAAAACGTAAAACAGAAAATACTTGAGGCTGTGAAAGGTTGGGGGAAAAATGACATTGGGAGAGATTTATTAAAGGATGCAATGTTACAACTCAATAGGAGAAATAAGTTCTAGTATTATATACCACAGTATGATGACTAGAGTTAACAATAACATATTATGTAGTTTCAAATAGCCAGAAGGATATTGAATGTTCTCAAAACAAAGAAATGATAAATGTTTGAGATGATGGATAGGCTAACTACCCTGACCTGATCACTATGCATTATATGTATGGCAACATCACTATGTACTCCATAAATATCTACAATTATTATGTGTCAGCTTAAAAAAATTAAAAAAAATAATAATGAATAAATTCATACCAGATAAAATACAAACCAGAACAAAAGAAACACATTTGTAAAATCTTCATACTATAATTCACCCTATTTCACTAGACAATGAGCATATAAAGCATTGCCAACTGCAAGTGCTTATTAAGTTGATTAATATTGATCAAAGAAATACAGAAGAGAGATGCAAAGCCCAGCCAATACCTAGTCATGTCAAATAAAATTCATTTTCTTTTTCCAAAAGGATCACTAGATTAGTAGATCAGAGGAACATGGCCACATAGTATATCTATGAATAATAGATCCTGACATAAGCTTTCCTATTATATTCTTGTAGAGCAGATGGAAGAATACAGGCTAAATGAAATCACAGTTTGAAAGATTTTATCTTTGTCTTAAAACTGACTCTGTCTTCAGGATTTTCTTTCTTAGTTCATGGCACCATCTTTCACAGCCCAATATCTAAGCTAGAAACTTTGGTGTCATTCTGATTCCTCTTTCTCCTTCACCAGCCACATTCAATCCTCTACTATTTCTAAAATCCAATCTCCTTTCTCCATGCCCATTGCTCCTGCTCTGATCCAAGTCCTCCTACTGAAACAGCTTTTGACTTGTTTTTGGCCTCCAAAATATCCCTTTTAACTCCATCCCCGTAAGTCCACAAAGATTATTTAAAATAAAAGTCTCTCAATGGCACTACTCTGCAAAAAAACCCATCAATGGTTCCTCATCCAAAGTCCTTCCTGATCTTAGATTGTAATCAGAAAATTCAAGATCTAGCATGTAGGCACTGGAGGTGCCACTTTGTTCTACATGGACAGATCACACCCACATCTGGGCAAAATGACAAATACACCAGAATCACAAAGAACCATGTAACCCTGTCATATAAATCTGGAGACATTCTGTGTGAAAGTAAAAAGTCTGGGATGCATAGAGCAATCTGGAATTAATGGTAGGACTGTAGTTATATTTGCTCTGCAAGGACCAAAGAAATAGACCTAGAATACATATATGCTAGAGAATCAACTTTTAACTATTACAAGTAAAAAAATTTAATACTCAGAATTAAATGACTACGCACAGATGAATTTCCCATGACTAAAGATATTCAAACATAGACTGGATGGCTGAGCATGGTGGCTCATGCCTGTAATCCTAAAATTTTGAGAGGCTGAAGCAAGTGAATCACTTGAGGTCAGGAATTCAAGACTAGCCTGGCCAACATGGTGAAACCCCGTCTCTACTAAAAATTAAAAAAAAAAAAATAGCTAGGCGTGGTGGCACGTACCTGTAATACCAGCTACTCAGGAGGCTGAGGCAGAATAATCACTTGAACCTGGGAGGCAGAGGTTGCAGTGAGCTGAGATCGCACCGCTGCATTCCAGCCGGGGCTTTCTCATATGAGTCAGTGGACAACCCTGACACTCAGAAAATGCCAGTATCAAGGCATTTACCAAAGTCCTTCAAAGATACTCTTTCACCATAACTATACAATAACATTTTTTAGTAGGTGCTAATTTTAAACTCAATTCTAAAGTCCCTGGTGAAATAAAGAATGCCTATGAAGATTCTCTCACTTCTACCAGTCATACTTTATGACACCCAGAGCTAGGAGAAAGGAAGAAAACGACATGTGGAAAAAATAAATTCTGAAAGAATACTGCAAAGTAACTTATGTGGTATGAATTCCATTATTTTGAATCATCAGTTTTGTTATTTTTATAGTATGAAACAAGTTTCCAGGACTAGAACTCTCTTCCAGGAATGAATTAGGTAATAAGTCATTCATATTTCTCCCCGGAGGAAAAAGTGTGAAAGAGAAAATAAATACAACATAAACATGGCAATGGTGGATGGCCATTCATTTTTCTGCTGCTGCCCAAGCCTCTTCTTCTTTCCAAATGCAGAGGGACTGAATGTATATAAAGATTTATCAAACTTTTCAACGTTCTGGCCACCACATAGAAAAGGTGTTACCAAGCACCATCTTGAAATTCATAAGTGTGAGGCTGGGAATCTGATTCTTCTCTTGAGGATCCTCCAAGCATCTAAAGGAAGAAGGTCTGTGGCCAAGTCTCTGTCAAGTTGAAGTTTCTGAAGCCCATGGGAAGATTACAAGATGATAACTAGCCTACATGCCGAAGATAAACCACTCTGGTGCTCTCTGGTACACATGCTATACCATGCCAGCTTCTGTTCTGATATGGCAACCCTATCAGAGGAAAATTTCAGAAGCAGAAGTGCAGGAGGATGGAGGGATCTGGGAAGCATGCAGCAAAAGAGCCACTGTAATAGAATGGTGAGCCTTCTAGGGGCTTCGCTTCAGAAATTCCTTCTAGGGACTTCAGAAATTCAGATCTCCAAAGAAGAAAGCCTCTTCCCACTATATCTGGGGGTGAAATATCAATAAATCACCTTCAATGTCTTTTCTAAAACACCTGGCCATGTGTGAACTCCGAAGGAATGTTGATATTAGGTAATATCAGAAAGGAAAGTTCACTAATGGTCACATAGCATGAAGAAATGCAGCCATTAATCTGTTCTCCACTCTGTTAGTTCTATTAATCAGTCTCCCTGGAATCTTCAAAGCATAATAACTCTCATTTGCACCTCTTCTGAAAATGGCTAAGTATGTTTTGAAATTGTATGGTTCATTTCATGGTCAATCTAATAGCAATTACAATATTCTGTAGTTAACACAGCATAATGATCACCGAAACTCTATAATAATTATACCATCCAGTTATAAGTGAATCACTCTGGTAGAAGACCTGAAATATAATACCACCAAATAATCTTTCTTGTCTCAAGACAGCTTTCCCTCTGAGAGCAGAAGTTGAGTATCTCTCGCAGGCCCTCTGGAAGAGACTGCACATAGCAATCTGAAAGAATACCTTTTGATTGTATCATTTGTTTTCGATATTAATAACCTGAAGAAGTTGTAAAATATCAGTCTGCAAACCACATTTTTCCCTGTATTGGATTGTATCTAGTGTCCTGCAAGGATTTATTTTTGCTAATGAATCATTTTACACAACTATTCTCCTTGCAGCTCAGAGCTGGCTGCTGCGATGCTTTCAAGTCATCTATTGTTTCATTGTAGGTGGGCTCTTACGATTATTTACAACTGAATGGTATTTAAATATAATATGTTTTGAATAGAGTTTATACCTACACAGGATTCAAAAGTTTTCATTTCTGCCTTGTTCCTCTTGACTGCATTATGTATCCTGAATAGATGCAGGAGAAGGAAGAGGGAGAAAGCAGAAGTAGAAACCACAGACTTGGGAGCCAAACAAACCATGGTAGAAAGAGCATCTGGCTTTAATTCTCTGCCACAGCAAGCTGCCTGACATAATCACTCTTGCTCTAATTTTCTGCCTTATGACTCTATTCCATAGTTTCTGCTCTTTCTAGGAGAAACAGTGCACACAAAAATTCCACCAAGCTTTGCATACTTTTGATGTCTGTGGACTTTTACAAGCTGTAGTTCTGTGCATAATGGCACTACTAAAAGTTTTGTTTCAGAAACTCCTTCAGTCCCGCCAAGGACAGGGACTGCATTTGTTTCAATTTTTACTGTCTTCCACTTCTTATTTCACTGTAGACATGAATATTTCCAAAATTAAATTTTCTATTCAATATTCAACATACTTTTTAACTTTGATTCTCTATTGGTTATTCTATTCAAGTGGAATGGGAATCCAGTGGCAAAACAATAATAATAAAATAGCATTTAAAATTTTTAAATTAAAAGTCAGAAACAGAAAGTATTAACAATTAACATTGTATTAGTTCATTCTCACACTGCCATGAAGAAATACCTGAGTCTAGGTAATTTATAAAGAAAAGAGGTTTAATTAACTCACAGTTCTGCATGGCGGGAGAGGCCTCAGGAAACTTACAATCATGGCAGAAGGCATCTCTTCACAGGGTGGCAAGAGAGAGAATGAGAGTCAGCAGCGGAAATGCCAGACACATAAAACCATCAGATATCATGAGAACTCACTCACCATCACGAGAACACTATGGGGGAGACCGCCCCCATGATTCAATTACCTCCCACCTACTCCCTCCCACGACACGTAGGGATTATGGGAACTACAATTCAAGATGAAATTTGGGTGGGGACAAAGCTAAACCACATCATTACACTCCTGGTCCTTCCCAAATTTCATGTCCTCACATTTCAAAACACAATCATGCCCTTCCAATTGTCCCCCAAAGACTTAACTCATTCTAGCATTAACCCAAAAGTCCAGGTCCAAAGGCTCATCTGAGACAAGACAAGTTTCTTCCACCTATGAGCCTGTAAAATCAAAAGCAAGTTAGTTACTTCCTAGATACAATTATAAGCATTAGGTGAATACACCTGTTCCAAATGGGGAAAATTTGGTTAAAACAAAGGGGCTACAGGCCCATGCAAGTCTGAAATCCAGCAAGGCAGTCATTAAATATTGAAGTTCCAAAATGATCTATTTTGACTCTATGTCTCACATCCAGGTCATGCTGTTGCAAGAGGTGGGCTCCCATGGCCTTGGGAAGCTCCACACCTGTGGCTTTGCAGGGAACACCCACCAACCTGGCTTCTTTCACAGGCTGGCATTGAGTGTCTGTGATTTTTCCAGGTGCATAGTGCAAGTTGTCAGTGTGGATCTACCATTCTGGGGTCTGGAGGATGGTGGCCCACTTCTTACAGCTCCACTAGGCAGTGCCCCAGTGGGAACTCTGTGTGGGGGCGCCCTCCACATATTTCCCTTCCACACTGCCCTACCACAGGCTCTCAATGAGGCCTCTGCCCCTGCAACAAACTTCTGCCTGGACAATCAAGCATTTCCACATATCCTCTGAAATCTAGACAGAGGTTCCCAAACCCCAGTTCTTGACTTCTGTGCACCCACAGGCTCAACACCACGTGGAAGTTGCCAAGACTTACGGCTTGCACCGTCTGAAGCAATAACCCAAACTGTACCTTGGCCCCTTTTAGCCACAGCTGGAGCTGGAGTGGCTGGGATGCAGGGTACCATGTCCTGAGGCTGCACAGAGAAGGGGTGCCCTGGGCCCAGACCATGAAACCATTTTTCTCTTCTGGGTCTCTGGGCCTGTGATAGGAGGGGCTGCTGTGAAAGTCTCTGACATGCCCTGGAGACATTTTCCCCATTGTCTTGGTGATTAACATTTGGCTCCTCATTACTTACGCAAATTTCTGCCAGCTTGAATTTCTCTCCAGAAAATGGGTTTTTCTTTTCTGTCCACTGTCAGGCTTTCATGTTCTGCTTCCTCTTGAATGCTTTGCCATTTAGAATTTTTTTCTGCCAGATATTCTAAATCATCTCTCTCAAGTTCAAAGATACACAGATCTCGAGCAGAGGCACAATGCTGCAAGTCTCTTTGCTAAAGCATAACAAGAGTCACCTTCGCTCCAGTTCCCAATGAGTTCCTCATCTCCATCTGAGACTACCTCAGCCTGGACTTCATTGTCCATGTAACTATCAATATTTTAGTCAAAGCCATTCAACAAGTCTCTAGAAAGTTCCAAACTTTCCCACATCTTCCTGTCTTCTGAGCCCTCCAATCTCTAGAAATTTCCAAACTTTGTGACATTTCACTGTCTTCTTCTGAGTCCTCCAAACTGTTCCAATCTCTGCCTGTTACCCAGTTCCAAAGTTGCTTCCACATTTTGGGGTATCCTTATACCAGCACCCCGCTCCTGGTACCAATTTACTGTATTAGTCTGTTCTCACGCTGCTATGAAGAAATATCCAAGACTGAGTAATTTATTTAAAAAGAGGTTTAATTGACTCACAATTCCATGTGACTGAAGAGGTCTCAGGAA
Source organism: Mandrillus leucophaeus (assembly GCF_000951045.1). Taxonomy (NCBI): domain Eukaryota; kingdom Metazoa; phylum Chordata; class Mammalia; order Primates; family Cercopithecidae; genus Mandrillus; species Mandrillus leucophaeus. The sequence continues at coordinate 2,757,205 of NW_012103155.1, forward strand.
CTTTACAGTCATGGAAGAAGGTGCCTCTTCACAGGGCAACAGGAGAGAGAATGAGAGCCAGCAGGGGTAATGCCAGATGCTTATAAAACCATCAACTCTCATGATAACTCATTCACCACCACAAGAACAGCACAGGTAGAACTGCCCCCATGATTCAATTACCTGCCACTGAGTCCCTCCCATGACACATGGGGATTATAAGAACTATAATTCAAGATGAGATTTGGGTGGGGACACAGCCAAACCATATCAAACATCAAGTAATATTGCTTAAGCATCTCTTTGTGCCAGGAATTATTAAAATGGTGTGTATGTGCAAATGCCTGTATCACTAACAAGAAGTCACAAAAGCAACAAAACCAAGAAATTGGCCAGTGAGTGAAATGGTGAGAAGGGGTGGTTGCCTGTTTGGTCTCATGCACTGAAATTTTTAAGAACTACACTGGGTCCTCTCTCATCTGCATGGCATATATCTGTCCTGGACAGAGGCTACAGCATTAGAAAGCTGGTTCTTGAATTTTGAGAACTCTGACACAACTGTGACTCAATAACATTTTTTTTGACAAGAAGTTTCACTCTTGTTGCCCAGGCTGGCATGCAATGGTGAGATCTCAGCTCACTGCAACCTCCGCCTCCTGGGTTCAAGTGATTCTCCTGCCTCAGCCTCCCAAGTAGCTGGGATTACAGGTGCCCACCACCACGCCCAGCTAAGTTTTTATATTTTAAGTACAGACGGGGTTTCACCATGTTGGCCAGGCTGGTCTTGAACTCCAGACTTTCAAGTGACCCACCCTCCTCAGCCCACCAAAGTGCTCAGATTACAGGTGTGAACCACCATGCCCAGTCAACTCTGTAACATTTTAGCATTTCAACCTGTTTCTTTTCCTCTCTCCTAAATCAAGCAGGTACTCAATCAGGCATTTCTTGCCTCTTGCCTCTTGTCTCTGAGTAGTAACCTAACAGGAAACAAAAACGAAAACAAACAAACAAAGCAGAACTAAGTTTCCTGGGCCTGGGAATCCTGAATACACCTGTTCCAGAGAAGGAAGAGAGTGTGGTGTCAAAATATTTGTTAGAAGCAAGGAGAGAGCTAAAAGCCCCACCACAAGGATCCTCCAAACCTGCAGGAAATGAGAAGGTGAGTAGCTGCTGTGTGCTTTCTGTGCAGTGCAAACAAGGAAGTGGCAAGATCCCAGGAGGAGAAGTGACTCTGTGTGCAGCTCAGAAATTGAGAACACACCATGGTGTCACAAAGCCACCAGACCTCCAGGGCTGTGCTAAAATACAGAATGAGTGTCTTACTGCTAACCTGTGTGGGTAAGTGACTCAATAACCAGATGTCATGTCCTGAATTTTTAGCACTGGGTAAATTTTTATGTCATAGTCATGACATAAATTCCAGGGAGATAGCAGAGCTCTTTTAAAGACCGAAGCTTCCTCCCTTTCTGAAGGCACAGGGGCTCAAAGTCCTCCCGTTTTGAAGGCACAGGGGTTCAAAGAAAGGCAGGATGATTTACAGAAAAATAAAGAGAGGAGGTTCTTCCTCCCCACCTGTAGTGTTCCCCTTAACTAGGGAAGACCAGGATTCATGTTTCCATTTTAATTGGCACATGTAAGGGTACACCATCGTTCCTGAAAAGAGCCACTTTGCTCCCCATCTGCAAACTCATTCCAGCAGCTAATGTTTCTTCCCACCTCGGCAAAGAATGGAGGCAATTCTTTATCTCTCAGCTATTTGATCATTAAGTTTTGTTTTGTTTTGTTTTGCTTTTGAGACGGAGTCTTGCTCTGTCACCCGGGCTGGAGTACAGTGGCACCATCTTGACTCACTGCAACCTCCATCTCCCTGGTTCAAACAATTTCCCTGCCTCAGCCTCCTGAGTAGCTGAGATTATAGGTGCACGCCACCACACCTGACTAATTTTTTTGTGCTTTTAGTAGAGACAGGGTTTCACCATATTGGCCAGACTGGTCTTAAACTCCTAATCTCAGGCAATCCGCCTGCCTCAGTCTCCCAAAATGCTGGGAGTACAGGTGTGAGCCACCGTGCCAGCTGATCATTAAGACTTAATAGCAAATAGCACCTATTATAATTGGGATTTGCAAACACTTAACCTGTTTAAATGAAACCTTTTGGATTCCAATTCTCTTCTCAGTTGCAGGATCTTGATTCTTTCTTAGGATGCAGTCCCTGCTAAACACACAGCAAACTTGCTTATATTATTCTCTAATTTATACTCTTCACACTCCTACAACACTCACAAATCACAGAGAGAACTACCTCTGCAACCTTGAATAGGTGAGGAAAAATGTCTTCCACAGGAGCTTCTTTGTAGACATTTTTGTGCAGCAATCAGAGATTAAATTTTGTTTGTGACTCAGCCACCTGAGTGATTGGCTACAACACAAAGCAAATTCATCTCAGGCTTTTTCCACTGTTTGAGAGCAATGATGGGTCAATACCTACTGCATAGTTTCACAGTATGGATTCGATCGATGTCGCTGTTTTTTTCCTCTCTCTCTTACAAAGGGACCTGATGCTTCCCTTTATCAATATTGAGCAAATGCTAATAGCAAGGAATTTTATTTCAAGCAACAACTGAACATCCATTTTAGTTTTTTTCCCACTTGCAGATTCAGATCATTGTCTTTTGCATGTGTTGTCCCCTTTGTGATGGCATTTTCTAAATAGAAAGTAGTCTACTTGCCTGACGCACGGTATGTGCTCAATAAATTTTAATTGATAATAATAGCCCTTGTTGTTGCTATAGTAATAAAAAGTAAAAGTGAGCATAGAGGGGTTGATCCCAGGGCTAGGTAAGGAATTCATTGCCTCCGTGCAACCAGAGGACAGGACAAGGAGGTGTAGATGTTGTAGAAGGAAATGATAGGCTGGACATGGTAACTCACACCTGTAACCCTAGCACTCTGGAAGGTGAAGGCAGGAGAGTCACTTGAGTCCAGGAGTTGGAGACCAGCCTGGGCAACATAGTGATACCTTGTCTCAATAAATAAGTAAATAAACAAGCAAAATTAGCCAGCCGTGGTGGAGCACACCTGTAGTTCCAGCTGCTCAGGAACTAAATGTTGAAGGATTGCTTGAGCCTGGATGGTTGAGGCTGCAGTGAGCCATGATCATTCCACTGCTCTCCAACCTGGGCAACAGAGTGAGACCCTGAAAAAGAGAAAGA
>NW_012103155.1:2760524-2766566 GCF_000951045.1 Mandrillus leucophaeus
AAAAGGAAATGGTAAAGTAAGAAAAGGGAAAGCAGGGAAGAGAAAAGGTAGAAAATCAGAAGGCGAAGAAGAAAGAGCCAGGTATGTAAGAAGAGTGGCTCCAATGAAGAGACCTTGAGGGGAGTAAAAATCCCCTGTATACAGAGAAATAAATAAGAAGAGAGAAATCCAAAGAGAAGAAGAGGGAGGAATGAAAGGAAATAAGAAACAGAGAAGGGGCCTCAGGAAGCTTGGACTGGCTTTAGTTGGCTTGTGAGTTTCAGAGGAAACTACTATCTATTATCTTTCCCTTTTGAAATTCTAATCTGATAATTAGCCATTATTAACAATTTTTATTTTTGTCGTCCTAAATGAGTTCACATTGAAGGGGGTAATAATAGCTCCCCATTGACAGAAAGAGGAACAGAAATAATTATTTCCTGGCTTTCAGACATGGCCAAAGCAATACTATCTCAAAGGCCAGATATGACAGCTAAAAACTGCATCTGGTAGCCAAACAATTCCTCACCCTCTGTTTTAATCTTTTGAACATGTGTGTTCAACTCAAAGACTCTAGGAGTGTTAAAAAGATTAATGACCTTAATATGTGTAAAGTTCTTTGAAGGTTAAAAAGTACAAGTACTGTGTTTTTAAAAGTCAACTTTTAATTTGTATAACTCAAATAAATTATTATCTTTTATTTAGGCAAGTCTTTGAGAAAGAAAGAAACATGCATTAATTACATTGATTTATGTTCCTGTGCTTCTCCTGATTGGGAAAGTGAACTCTTAACATAACCTTGAAAAGACACAAGGTGCCAAGTAGGCGATAGAGAGGAGACAGAGTAAAGTAAGGAAAGGAAGTGACCTATTTTGAAATCACAGCTAACACGGGAGCACAGCCAAGGACTATGAGACAGGGAAATTGACAGTTTGCCTTCACCTTCATCTCTTTTTCTCCTTATCCTGTCTCCTGGCTGTGTGGAAGCATTCCACTCCCTGCATCCCAGATACCAGATCAACCACCCAGAACTGCACCAGGTCCAACTTCTCAGATCCCTAAATACCACTTTCTTAGCAACACCTTTCCCCTGATTTCTCTCATCCCCTTTCTGCTGCCATACCTCTTCTTCCACCATGGAGATATCTGTTTTTTCTATATCAGCCCACCCTGCTGTCAATTCCTTCCCTCCTGCCTGGTTAGTCAGTGACTTCACCCATCAGCTCCCTAACCCTCTTCTCCTCCCTCTGCCTCAATCCAGGCCTGGGTGGACGCCATCAGTCACTACTCAGCTTGTGCCCACACGATGTTCAGCTTTGCCACAACCAAGTACTTCAAATAAAATAAAATAAGATAAAATAAGATAACATTTTAAAAGAATAGAAATAATAAAGGAGAGTAAAATAAAATAACAGTTTTTACTGGCTTCAGCTACAAAATGATGGCTTCAACTGGACCTTGTGTTCAATTGGACTCAGTACTGACTCTATTCAGCTCACATTTGCATTCCTGGGGGCCGTAGTCTCAACACTTTACCCCTCTCAAATACTCTACTCCACTCCCATCTTTAATTTCCCACCAATGATCTTGCCCCATACTTCATACAGAAAAGGCAGACCATCAGAGGAACCTTCTCCAACTTCTTTTTCCTTCTCCTTTAGAGCCAATGTATCCAGATACATTATTATAGTCTAACCTTTTCTCTTAAAAATGAAGTGGCCCCACACTTCCTATGCTGACTATCTAAATGATTTGATTATGTTTACATTTCTAACTTCTTTACTACACCATGAGCTCTTTCTCTGGGTGGCACCGACCCTTCTCTTTCTTGAAGAAAAAATGGCATAGGAGCACCCCTGAATTATATTACCAAAAAGGGAAAACAATTCACGAAGCTTTTTAAAATGCAGCACCTTCTATACTCTAATAATAACAGTTAACATTTATTGAGCAGTTACTCTGTCCCAGGCACTGGGGACATTTGTAAGTGCTTTACATTTGTTATCTAATTTGACCCCCACATTAACTCTTTCAGAAAAATTCTATTAGTACTATTACTAACAATGAAATAGCGACAAACAATCACAACAACCCCTGGGGAAAAGCGCTATAAAGTGCTGATGGCAGGTTCATAGCATTATATGAAATATACAAAATCATTATTAATATTTTTATTTGGTCATTGGCTAAATCTCAAGACCCCAAAGCAAACTTTAGAACATTTAAAATACTTATTTTCATTATTTTGAAGACATTAAATATATTACTTATTCTAAATATTATGTGCTCAGATCTATAACATTACACAAGAAAATAGTTAGAGACTTTAAAAAGCCTTTTGAAAGCAATGTTATAAGTCCTAGGAGTTTGCAGTAGAGAAGCTTCCTATCTTCTTATCTTACTGAGGGGCAGGTCTTGCCTCTTAATGGTGTCTTTTTGGTACATAGCCTGAAAGCCTAAAGGTTATCTGAAATGCCACTTTCTTATTTACTTGAAGTGTTCTATTTTGGCATAGAATGAGGACGTTGGAAGATTTCTGTGTTTCTGTGTTTCTACCAGTGTAATACAATAAGACTGAAAAATTCTAAAAATAGTCAATTTATATTTGGGTGTTGCTATGGATTGAATTAGGCCTCGTCTCCCAAAATTTCATGTGTTGAAGTCCTAACTCCCAAGTATCTCAGCATGTGACCTTAATTGGAAACAGGATCACTGCAGATGTAACAAGTTAAAATGAGATTATACTGGAGTAGCGTGGGCCTCAAATCCAATAGGACTGGTATCTTCATTAAAAAAAAGAAATTTTGACACACTCAGCAGAATACCATGGGAAGATGAAGGCAGGCATCAGGATGATACCATAGAAGCCAAGGAACACCAAAGATTTCTAGCAAACTACCAGAAGTTAGGGCACAGACATGAAACAGATTCTCCCTCACAGCTCTCAGAGGAACCAACCCTGCAAACACTTCGATCTGGGACTTCTGGTAGCCCAATCTGTGGTGCTTTATTTCGGCAATCCTGGCAAACTAATACAGGTGTCTTCAAAGGGACAACAACATCTGTTAATGCACAGGACTTAGAAATCAGGGGGTGGGTGAGGGAAATTTCTGAAGAATGAAGCATTGAAAGCTACCACATAAACATTTTTTTTCCTAATGTTCCTTTTCCTATTTTTTTTTTCAGCATACTGATAGCCGCTTTCAGATTACTTTATTGTCTACAGTCTTTAGAGCGCTTTTTTTTAAAGAGAAAATATTGTATTTTCTGATTCTTCATGATGCTCTTGTCCCTGTCTGATTTATAATGTTTTATTTTGAGCTCATTTTCAGTTGATTTCCATTGTTCTTCAGGAACGCAGTTTGTCCTGAGATGTGGAAGTTTTCTCACAAAACTTCTCTCCCAGAGTCCATCCTGATTTTTCTTTGGCATCCAAGGATTTCTCTTTCTTTTCATCAAGTTTCTCTATAGTCATTTATAGTGTCGTGGTTTACTATTTTGTTTAGCATTTCCAATTGTTTTCAGCAGGTGGGGGACCCTTCTGCATTAGCTGAGGCAGCCAAATTGCCCAGTCTCCATTTCATGGACTTTCAAGAACATTTCTATGCAGATAATAATAAGACAGAATGATCACTTACCTGTCATGATCCAGTATCTGAAATATTTCTCTTCCCTTCTCTCACTTACCAAAACTAAATTGATAAAAGCCTGTTGGCTTTTCAACTGAACCAAGTCTTTAGTATTTTGATACAACAACTCCCCCAATAAAATTGTAAGCCAGTTTCTGGAAATGATTCTAGTAAAATTTATACCTCTTTAAATTTACTAAAATGTAACCTTTACAAAACCAATAAAGAGGACTAGGGTAATGCTACATGCTTTGAAACACTTGTCATACAATTTTAATTCAAAACTCAAATAAAATTATAACTACCTTTTTTTTTCCTAGAAAGTAACAGAACTGTTGTAAGCATTACCTCAACTTGATCTTTACAAACTGCGTTTACGTGTTTATGCTCCTCAACATAGGAGAAATAGAAGTCTCAGAGAGGTTAATTAAGGTCCCTGAGCTACCTGTTAGAGCATCTGGGATATATGGCAGACTCCAGTCTTTCTGGATGCCTGGGTATTTTGTTTGCAATGGTATCAGGCTATTTTTCATCAAATATTTTAGCCTTTCAGTTGCAAATACATAATTATGATGAGGGGATTTAAACCACCTATTTCTGACAAAAAAAAAAAAAAAGCTTCTTTTTGTATCGGAGGAAACAGTTGTAGGTAAGAGGATTTATTCTTGTTTTATCATAAAAGAAAACCAATATATTTTTATTCTGTCACTATGAAGTTACATCAAGAATCACAAAACATTTTAATTTTATGTAATTGGTGTAGATTTTCGCCATGGCAAAATGTTAGCCTTTATCCTAATCAGTATATTGAACTCTTTCAAAATTAAGCATAACTAATAACAGCAATGTATCTTAATACAGATCCTACAGATTTTAGGGGCAATGGATACACTTATAGCATACTATTATGATGAGTTTCATAAGAATCTAGTTAAGAAGATTAAGAATTGCTATACTGACAAATGTTTATGCTACAGAATCTCCAGTGTGAAAGTGGACAATAATATCTGCTAGTGATACAGGATACTGTTAGCCTTCAGGCTTGTCTTTGGTTTCATTTAACAAACTGGAGAGACAGCCGTTTAAAACAAGAAAATTTGCAAAAGCAGATTTGCATAAAGACTTTGCTTTGGGATAGAAGAGGATGTAGGTATTTGAAAAGGACTGGAAATGCAGGAAGTGGAAACAGAGAAGGACCTGCCATCGGGGTCATGTGGAAGGACTATGTGAGTCTCAGGATATAAGCCTTACTAGGTTCTTAAGTGATAAAATATGAAATCCACAAAAGAAGATAGATGAAACAAGTATCTCATGGCTACCTTGAAAGCTGCTGGTTTGGGGAGCATCAGGTAATAACATCTGTAACTTTGATATTGTCATTCTAAGGTGAGCAGAGGAAGCAGCAGCAATACTGAGGCATCATGAGGTTTCATAGAAAGACCATCAACAAAAAGGATGCAACTGGGTGCAGTGACAAACGCGTGTAATCTTAACACTTTGGGAGGCTGAGGCCAGAGGCTCACTTGAGGCCAGGAGTCTGAGACAAGCCTGGTCAACATGGTGAAACCCCATCTCTACTAAAAATATAAGTATTAGCTGGGTGCGGTGGCAGGCACCTGTAATCCCAGCTATTCGGGAGACTGAGGCAGGAGAATCACTTGAACCTAGGAGATGGAGGTTGCAGTGAGCCGAGATCACGCCACTGCACTCCAGCCTGGGTGACAGAGCAAGACTGTCTCAAAAAAAGAAGGATGGGAGCAAAAGACTGTGACAAACAGCTGATGGTGACTGTGGCTGGCAGATCAGCTTTTGAGCACTGTGTGCAGATTCACCCAAGGAACTCCACGCATTGTACTCAAACTGCTATATATGCTTCCTTTCAACCGAGGCCTTGCTCTCAGGCAGAATATATGCCTTCAGCTTCCTTTAGGATTAACCCCTTCCTAGGAGACTTCTCATTCTTTCATGAGGACAGTGGCTCACCTCCTGCAGATATGTCTGTATCCTGGCACAAGCACAACTTCAGCCCAAGCTGACACCACACAACATATATCTAATCTATGTTTCCCTATAGTTAATATTTCATATTTTATTAGACTCTTTCTGTCACCAAGGTCAGACTCAGGCACTGTCAGAATGGGGACCAAAGAATTCAGTAATTCTGTTCTGAGTCCTGTTAAGAGGTTGATAGCTCCAACCATAGCATTTATGGCCCAGCAGGAGGTAAGAAAGATCATAGAATTCCCACATGTTTTCCCAGAGAGGAATTTTTTTTTTGTTTTTTTTTGTTTGTTTGTTTGTTTGTTTTGAGATGGAATTTCACTCTGTCACCTAGGCTGGAGTTCAGTGGCGTGATCTTGGCTCACTGCAACCTCTGCCTCCTGGGTTCAAGAGATTCTCCTGCCTCAGCCTCCTGAGTAGCTGGGATTACAGG
>NW_012103155.1:2766653-2805597 GCF_000951045.1 Mandrillus leucophaeus
CTGACCTCAGGTGATCCGCCCACCTAGGCCTCCCAAAGTTCTTGGATTACAGGTGTGAGCTGCCACACCTGGACAGAGGCAAGATTTTTCTAAGCTTGTTGAAGTCTTCCTTGGTTGGCTGCTTCCTCCTTGCTATCACACCAGACATTCCTCCTTGTTTCCCATTAACCATTTCCAGAAAAACTTTTTCTTAAGTCTCCCAGATCAATCACTGTACACTTGAAGCCCACAACCTCGACCTTGTACCTAAAAGTCTGATGGAACAAGAAACTCAGTCTGCATGGTCTGAGTTAGCTTTGCCGACTTCTGTTGGGCAAGAGGTGTAGGAAAGTCTGGGGAAGTATCCGATTAATTCTAATCTTTCCTTAGCTCCCACTCCCTGAGTGAGTCTGTGCATAATAAAAAGGCAGAGGGTCCCGGACTCAAAGGCTTGTGTCACTTATCCAAGATGTGGAGAGATAAAATAAACACAGTGAGGTTAGTTGTCTCGAGGTTGTCACCCACCATACAGCCCCCAACATCTCCTTCCCTCTGACTGCTCACCTGACAGCCTTTCCTGTGGCTGCAGGTTTAACACAGTGTACTGGCATTGCAGCCCCTCCCTTGGTTGTTTTACATTGGCCATCTGAAAGCATCCTTCCTGAAAATGAGAGCTAGGTTTCTTCTTTGTTTTCTTTGTTACTAATAAGAGCTTGATGTATGATTAAAGTTTCTAAAAAACTGGAAGAGCTGTGCTTTCATAGTCAATGCTTTTAAGAAAATACCAAGAAAATTCTTTCTTTCTTGTTCGGGTGATTTTCACCCAGTGAAGAGCATGCTCTATGAAGTTGTCTCAGGAATATGAATGATCAGTAGCTAAAACCTGGCCATATTTCAGCAACCTGGTGAAAGAAATGAAAAGTGTTTGCCTCCTATTGCCTCTGTTAGTCTTGATTTGTTAGTTTTCAAAGTACAGAATTGTAAAATAAACCCACAAAAAGCCTTATGACTTTAAACCAAACATGACAGCTGTGCAATTTAAACATCACACCTTTAACCTTTATCCAATTAAATAAGCTTAAAGAAATATCCACCAACTGAAATACAGAAAAATAGTCTTTATAGAGAAAGTATTGAATTTTACCCAAGAAAATGTAAAGAAGAAATCATACATATAAAAATCTGCATGACTACGGTATGACTCATTTTTATATTGATAAAAATAACTATACTTAATACATTGGAGTTGTAGGAAAGTGTTAATGATTTTTCTGTAAGTATTCAGATTAAATATCATACAGAAATGGAGCAAAGCAGCTATTCCTGATGGGTCAGAAAATGATTTTCATGAGTTAATAAAAATTTGTGTCTTCTAAAATTTTTCAAATAACACAGAACTAGACTTTCTTGCTTAGGGTAAAAGGATGGATTCTGATAAGGACCATCTTTATGTTTCCTAGTACTTAAACACCCTCTTTTGTCCTTCATGGAAATTAACAAAGAACTCTTGAGTCTGTCTGGTAGATAAAAACGTCAACAAAGAAAACACAGTTTCAAGAAAATATCAAGAAAATTATTTCTTTCTTGATGGGGTGACTTTCACCCAGTGAAGAGCATGCTCTATGAAGTTGTTTACTTCACAAATATAATCATTCCATATTAAAGAAAATTTAAAATATAAAATATATTTTAAAATATTTATTTTAAATATGAAATGCTTTTAGCATATTACTGTACATAATAGAGATTCAATAAATACTCTTTCCAACATTTGTATTTTTGTTTCTCAGATGTTTCTTGTACTCAGAAAAATCAAGAACATCATTTTCAATCTGAAGAATTAAATAAGAAATTCAATAAAGTAGGATAAAAAAATGGCTGGCATGTTTTCCCATTACCTAGAATAGCTCTGTGGAGACCAACCATCCCATGAAAACAACTGCAAAACAGGATAATCCAGTAAAAACATCTGCTGAAAGGCATCAGAAAACTAGCAAGGCAGCAAGACTGAGGAGCCAGGATACTGGAAAGAAGGGTATGCAGAGAGGTGAGCTCAACATTCAGTGCCACTTTTCCTTGAGGCAATTTGTCAACGGCTAAACAGCAGCCTCAAGATGAAGGAGCTGAGCAGATATTCTAAGAGTTTCATGGGGATAAGGAATAAAATGGAAGTTTAAGACCCAATAAGAAGCAGACAAAATATCCCAGCATTTCAGTTGAAACCCTGGATGGGATTCATTTCAGGAGTAATAGGGAACCAGAAACAAAGGACTGTCATGAAGATTCAAGCCCACCCAAGATTAGATTAGCTTATCTGCCTCTACCCTAACTTTCAACCAGAAAGAAAACAAACCCTCTAGCAGTAACCCCATCTCTACTAAAAATACAAAAATTATCCCGGCATGATGGTGGGCGCTGTAATCCCAGCTACTTGGGAAGCTGAGGCACGAGAATCGCTTGAACCTGGGAGGCGGAGGTTCCAGTGAGCTGAGGTTGCACCTCTGCAAATCCATTCTAATTATGTTCTTTTTAAAAAATGTGCTACAGAAATATATAATTTTTTGAAAAAAAACGAGCCAATGTTAAGGAAGTTATGTTAGCCCATTTTCTGTGGCAACAACAGAATACCTGAGATTGAGTAATTTATAAAGAATAGAGATTTATTTAGCTCACATTTCTGGAGGCGAGGAAGTCCAAGATCAGGCGGTTGTATCTGGTGAGGGCCTCATGCTGCATCACAACATAATGATGGCATCACACGACAGGAACACATGTAAGAACAGAAGCAGGCACATTCAGTGAAGACAAAACATGAGGGACAACCTTGATTTATAACAACTCACTCTTGGGTAGCTATTCCAGACTTACACTCACTCAAAAGAGATGGGATTAATCTCTTCATAATGGCAGATCCCTTATGACCCAAACACCTCTTAAGGATCCCACCACCTCTCAACACCATTACACTGGTGATCAAGCCTCAATATGAATTTTGGTGTGGATGAAGTATATTAAATACTAGCAAAAGTAAATTTTAAAAAAAATTTGGAAAGACACTATGTATAAATTTTCTAAGCCTTTAAGAATTTTTTTAAGTTTGGGTGAGAAATCTACATAAATTCTAAATTATTTCCTAGAGCAAACATGGATGAATTCCTGGTAGAAAAAAAAACCACAAAGACAAAAATAACTATGTCTTCTCACAGCTTTATTTTATATCTATTTTTCTTTTCATTCACTTTTATATTAAACAGATTGTAATATTCATTTTCTATTATTTGTTTAGCAATTGCAAAATCAGGTATGACAAAATCAACTAAAGCATAGTAAATGTATTTCCCTCATGCTCGTACACAAAAATCTGTTAGTTTTCTACTTTACTAGATTTTTGGCATATTATTTAAATGTACCCTCACTCAAAGGAGTCCTCTGGAGCTAAAACACATAATGATGTATGGTGTTTTCAGTTGATCCATTGAACATGATTACCATAGCCAACCAGAATTTTTGGCAAGGTAAGTCAATTTTCTGTGTCAGAAGTGTATAACAAATTTCATTCCTTCCACTATTATAATTATAATGGAATCAATTTGAGAGAGTAGCAACATGGATGTCTCCCTGACATGAATGAGAGAAAGCTCTCTTTGACTTCTCCCTTTCGTTTTCCCTCAAAAGAGCCTTCAACTTTACACAAAACTGCAAGAAGCAGTACTCTAGGGACGGTAATACCTTCTGGGTTCTTTTTTCCTCCAAGAACTTCAGAGGAGCTCTATTAGTAAAGATGGTAACATTTATACAATGGCCCATATTCATCTCTTTCCCTTTGAAGATTGTGCCCCCAAATTTGCCCTTGAATCTAAGGCTTCTCTGACAGTACCTGTCAAATAATTCTCTTCCAATTATTTCAAGTTGCCTAGATGTCACATCTATTGAAGTTCATGATAACCACAGATATTATCTTGGTCATAAGAGTTTATTACTATGTTTACACATGAAACCCAGCTCACGTGGCCTTGGAAGAATTGCTTAACATCCTTAAGCTTAAGTTTCCTTATGTAAAATAAGGAAAATGATACATATTTCATAGAGCTGGAAGATTGAAGGTGATAATGCATAAAAAACACTGAGTGTGAAGTATAGTAAGTATTCAATTTACATATTAGCTCTTATAATTAATGGGGCTCTACTTAGGAAGATTTTTCTCTCTTATGTATGTAATATCCGCACTATTTTATATTTTAAGGACACAGCTATATTGGTTGTTGCACCTATTTGTCTCTTGTAGTTCAATAAAGTAAATGTTTGAAGAATTAAAAACAATTTCCCTGAGAGACCACAATTCTCACACTTTGGAATTTATTCTCAATGACTCCTCAAGACACTGCCAATTAGTATGTCGTTTATTACATTGCCATTTTGTTTCGAATTATCTAGAGGTTGTCCACACAAAATACCTCAAAAACTTTAGGAAAGTAAGTGTTGCAATGGTCAGAGTGATTGTGGAAAAAGGGCTACAGGGTCACCAATGAAAAGATCAAGATAAACAGATAGAATTTTTCTTTCCCTTTTTCTTTCAACCTGAATTTTTCAACTTACAAACATTCTACTAAAATTTTCATTCTGTTAATAAAGTGAACGTTTAGACAATCAAACAGCTTACCTCGTTCTATAAGAGTTAGTAAAATTTAACAAAATGGCAATTAAACCTTTTTGCTGCTTAGAGTAATTTACATATTAATTGACAATTACTATATTCACTTTTTTGCCATTATTGATGCTACAAAATATTATTTAACTCAACACAAACAATAATTACAACAGTTTACAATAATTACTCAGTTTTAATTGGGAATAAATGATGTTGGGTTCCTGAACTTGTGCTTTTAAAGAAAGGCCGTATCAATAGCCAAACTATATAAGAGTTGACTCAGCTCAGCTTCAAACCACAAATATTGCATTAATTGACATTGATGATTTTAAAGAGGTTCCAGGTAAGTGTGCTCATTTTACTCTTCACTCCAGTGCCATTTGATTGGTCCCACACTTACCTAATTAACAAGGTAACTCACATTGAATCCCAGAATTGATTCAGGCCCTCAAATTAACCTCAATCCCCTATTCAACCCCATGTCCTTGGGTTTTCTCTACATAATTTCTCCAACACCTACTTTCCTAGTCCCTCTCTCATTTTGTCATCTGCTGCCCACTCCCTTTCGCTTCCCTTTCTCTTGCATTTGTATATCCTTAAAAAGGTCCAAATGAACTAGTATCCCCAGCCTCATCATGAATGTTTTGTTTAGATCACTGGACAACAGAACTCAGAGACTGAAGTATTTATGATCAGATTGTTCTGGCAGAGTGATTAAAGCATGTAATATTTGAGGGATTTCAGAAAGGACTTCACAGCAATATCAATATCAAGTTGCTATTTTTGAATTTTGTGGTTGAAATACAAGTATTTCCACTGCCAGAGACCTAAGTTTCAATTCTGGCTTGGTCATTGATTATTTTATTTTTCTGACCTTTACTTTTCTCGTTTGTAAAGTAAGGAAAATAGACTATATGGTTTCTTTCAGCTTTAAAATACCATGCCAAAAGGATAGAATTTATGAATCTGCTGCAAATCAAAATAATTTAATGTTTTAAATAATATTCAAGCTCGGTTAAATTTCTAGGAGGCTTTATTCTTTTATTAATCTCATCACCACCCACATCAATTATGAAAAAGTCATGCCTACAGTGAATATATTATTTCATTATGAGTGTTTAGAAGCATATTTCTCCACACAAATCAGCGCACAGTACCCTCTTCTAATGCTTAGTTCTCAGAGCACATATTGTAGTCATTTCATGATCTTTATAAAATAATTGTGCTTTAACACAAAAAGGCACAGCTATCTCAAGGTTAATCTAAAACTTTAGAGCAAGAGATCTCATTTCCTTTGTAAATAAGTCTATTTTTGGTGAAGTTGTTAGTCAATTGAAGCAGGAAAGTGTGAAGATTGATTTAGGTGTACCTCAGGCCAGTGGTTTGCTGAGTATGATCAATAATCACCCAGCCTATACTTCTAAATGTTCTTCAAGCAATACGCTGACAGGCACCAGCCAGTAGGTAAAACTGAGGTGAAATTATATCTTCTATCAAAGATGTAAAAACCAAAGCCTCACAGTAATATCTGACTTGTAGTCTGCAATCAATAATATGGGAAAACTATATTTGATATTCAGATGAAATAACTGTTGATTGGGTAAGAAGATAATTAGCATGCAGAGAAGAAAATACACATTAGAAATGATACTTATTTTTTGTTTGGGATGGTGAGATCTTATGGGTCTTAGGTGATATTAAGAATTCACAATTACCATTCTAACTAGAAGTCTGTCTGTTTCCTAGACTGTCTTAGCATTAACACCATCTCTTGCTTCAAAGAAACAGATTTGTTATACATGCGATTGCTTATTTTATAGAGTCAACCTTGAATTACCTTAGAAAAACAACTGAACTTCTTTATCTCATTCTCTGAAGCTATTAAGTGATTTCATAGCATGAAACAATACTTTAAAGACTGAAAGTGTATGTTGTAGCAATCAATAGAGTTATTTAAAGAATGGGCTTTATTATTTGGTCTATATTCCTTAATGTGATATTACTGTAAACAAAGAAATCTTTAGATGTAAGTAAAATCTTAATAATGATTAAAATAGCAAATATGAAGAGAAACATAAAATAAATTTTGCTGATTCAAAATTTCGATTTTAAGTTACTATTTTAGTTTTTCTTAGTGAGTGACCTAGAATCCTCAAATTAATTTCAGATACACTCAATATTTGAGTATTATAATATATTTGACAATTTATTTGAAAGAAGTCAAGATCTTGAACTTTAGTTTCTTTAATCTGTTTACATATGGTCTGAAATGCCTTTTAGAATAAAATGTTGATTAAAAATAACCAAAGCATAAAGATTCAATTCCACTCATTCATATCAAGAGCTACACTTCTTTCATTTATAAAATTAAGTCAGATGGTCAACAAGATCTATTTGGCCTACATTTCACGTAACATCTTGAGCACAATGTAAAAAGTGTTCATTAGCTTGTTGTTTCAAATATTTAATTCTCTGAGCAGGGAAGGAGTCTGTATCATGTCCTCCAAGGACACAGGAATAAATAATAGAAAGATCTCAGATACACACAAAAATTAAATACAGAGAAAGAAAAAGCTTTCTGAACAAGTAGAGGATTGCTAAAGATTGTAATCTGGCCATAGCAAATGAACAGCTTCCCCCATTAGTTAAAATGTTATGCCACATAGCTAGCCCTTTGGGAATCCTCACTCATGTTGCTCTTTGAATCAGAGATGCCAGCTTCTTTTGAGAAATTCACCTCCTGGCATCACAGCACAAAAGTAGCTCAGATTAGTCACCTAGGGATTCTAGTCAGAAAAGAAAATGAAGGGTTAAGTCATAAAACAAGGTAATATGGTTTGGCTCTACGTCCCCCACCCAAATCTCACGTCAAATTTTAATTCCCCATGATGCTGGAGGGACCTGGTGGAAGTTGATCGGAGCATGGGGGTGGATTTTCTTCTTGCTGTTCTTGTGATAGTGAATGAGTTCTCACAAGATCTGTTTTTTTAAAAATATGTAGCACTTTCCCCATCACTCTCTCTCTCCTGCTCTGTCATGGTAAAATGTGCTTGCTTCCCCTTTGTCTTCTACCATGATTTTAAGTTTCCTGAGGCCTCCCAGCTGTGCTTCCCATACAGCCTGTGGAAAAACTCAGTCTCAGGTGGTTCTTTCTAGCAGTGTGAGAATAAACTAATAAAGATAATTGTTACCAGAGAAGTGAGGCATTGCTATAAAGATACCTGAAACTGTGGATAAGACTTTGGAACTGGGTAACGGGCAGAGGCTGGAACAGACTGGAAGGATCAGAAGAAGATAGGAAGATGAAAAAAAGTTTGGAACTTCCTAGAGACTTGTTGAATGGTTGTGACCAAAATGCTGATAGCGATATGGACCATGATGTCCGGACTGAGGTAGTCTCAGATGGAGATGAGGAACTTATTGGAAACTGGAGTAAAGGTCAATCTTGCTATGCTTTAGCGAAAAGACTGGTGGTATTGTGTTCCTGCTCTAGAAATCTGGAACTTTAAATTTGAGAAAGATGATTTAGTGTATCTTGTGGAAGAAATTTCTAAGCAGCAGAGCATTCAAGATGTGGCCTGGCTGCTTTTAAAAACTTACACTCATTTGCATAAGCAAATGTTTAAAAGGGAAGCAAAGGGTAAAAGTTTGGAAAATTTGTAACCTGAATATGTTGTAGAAAAGAAAAACCCATTCTGAGGAGAAATTTAAGCTGGCTTCAGAAATTTGCATAAGTAAAGAGGAGCTGAATGTTAATAGCCAAGACAATGGGGAAAATCCCTCCAGGACAGTTCAGAGACTTTCACAGCAGCCCCTCCCATCACAAGTCTGGAGGCCTAGGAGGGAAAAATGCTTTTGTGGGCAGGGCCCAGGTTCTGTGCAGCCTCAGGTTATGGCACCCTGCATCCCAGCCACTCCAGCTCCAGCTGAGGCTAAAAGGACCCAAGGTAGTTTGGGCCACTGCTTCAGAGGGTGCAAGCCTCAAGCCTTGGCAGATTCCACATGGTGTTGAACCTGTGGGTACACAGAAGGGAAGAGTTGAGGTTTGGGAGCCTCAGCCTAGATTTCAGAGGATGTACTAAAATGCCTGAATGTCCAGGCAGAAGTCTGCTGCAGACTTCTCCTCATGGAGAACCTCTACTAGGGCAGTGCAGAGGAGAAATGTGGGGTTGGAGCCCCCACACAGAGTCCCCAGTGGGGCACTCCCTAGTGCAGCTGTAAGAGGAAGGCCACCATCCTCCAGAACCTAGAATAGTAGGTCCACTGATAGCTTACACCATGCTCCTGGAAAAGTCACAGGCACTCACCATCAGCCTGAGAAAGCAGCCACAGGGGCTGTGCCCTGCAGAGCCATAAAGGCAGAGCTGCCCAAGGCTCTGGGAGTCTACGCCTTGTGTGAGTGTGCCCTTGATGTGACACATGGAGTTAAAGGAGATTATTTTGGAGCTTTAAGATTTATCACTGCCCTGCTGGGTTTGGGACTTGCATGGGGCCTGTAGCCCCTTTGTTTTGTCCAATTTCTCCCTTTTGGAATGGGAGCATTTACCCAATGCCTGTACCCCCATTGTATCTTGGAAGTAACTAACTTGTTTTTTATTTTACAGGCTCATAGGCAGAAGGGATTTGCCTTGTCTCCAATAACACTTTGGACTTGGTCTTTTGAGTTAACACTCAAATGAGCTAAGACTTGGGGAACTGTTGAGAAGTCATGATGATTTTGTTTGGAAATGTGAGAAGGACATGAGATTTAGGAGGGGCCAGGAACAGCATTATACAGTTTGGTTCTGTGTCCTTACCCAAATCTCATGCCAATTTGTAATTCCCAGTTTTGGGGGAGGGACCCGGTGAGATGTGATTGGATCATGGGAGTGGATTTTCCCCATGCTGTTCTCATGATGGTGAGTGAGTTCTCATGAGATCTGGTTGCTTAAAAGTGTGTAGCACTTTCCCCTTCACTCTCTCTCTCTCCTGCTCTGTTATGGTAAGATGTATTTGCTTCCCCCTCATTTTCTGCCATGATCATAAGTTTCCTGAGGCCTTTCAGCCCTGCTTCTTGTACAGCCTGTGGAACTGTGAGTCGATTAAACCTCTTTTCTTCATAAATTACCCAGTCTAAGGCAGTTCTTTATAGCAATGTGAGAATGGACTAATACAGAAGGCTTGTTTTAAGATCTAATTACATGATGTTACAAACTACTACATTGTTTAAAGCTTCTAAGAGGAACTAATGTCTAAAATCACTCTCCTGGGCCATTGCAAAAGGGCATCTGAGTGAATGGATATGTGGATGCTGAGTTCAGTCCCGCATTCTGCTTACTAAGACATGGCCCATCAGGCTGAGTTTTTTCAAATAGGCCATCTTTTTCTAATTTTCACAAAAGAACAATATGAGCTAGCTAGACCTTTGTTTATTATAAACTAAGCAACCAATCCTACCAGCCTAGCAGATTCCATGAACTATGATGCTAATCCAAAAAGGAAAACAATATGTGTCAATAACTCTTTCAAGGACATAAAAAATCCAGGGATGAGACTACTTTCTGGTTCCAACCTAAAGACCAGAAAAGTAATAAGACAAGCATGCTGAGTACAGAATTTGTGAAGGTGCTGCAGAACTATGTTGAGCTTCTGTTATTGGTTCTGGGCTTTCTCTTGCCCAGTGAATGAGAAGCCATGACCAGAGGTCATCAAACAATAACTGGAGCACATTTTTATTTGCATGACATTATAAATTTACAGAATGCTTTATTTTAGTGTATCAAACCAATGAAAAACTAATGAATGTTAAAATACATAAGCACACGTTATTTTCTGATTTTTTTTATGTTAGTAGAAATTCGAATGCGTGTGAGGTGATATCTCATTGTGGTTTTCCTTAGCATTTTCTTAATGATTAACAATATTGAGCATCTTCTTATATACTTTTGGCCATTTGTATATCATCTTTGGAGAAATCTCTATGCAGGTTCTTTTCCCATTATTTAATTGCTTTTTCTGCTGTTGTGAGTTACTGGGGTTTTTCATCTAATTTAAGTATTAACTACTCATTAGATATATGAGTGTCAAGAAGATATTGTACACCCATGTTCATAGCAGCATTATCCACAAACACCAAGAGGTGGAAGCAACCCCAGTGCCCATCAATAGATAAATGGATAAAAGGTGGTATATATGAGATACCATTCAGTCTTAAAAAGACTACAACATGAATGAACCCTGAGGATCTTGTGCTAAGTGAAGTAAGTCCATCACAAAAGAAATGAATTTGCATGATTCCACTTATATGAGGGATCTAAAATAGTCCCCTTCATAGAAATAGAAAGTAGAATGGTTGTTGCAGAGGGAGTGGGAGAAGGAAGAAATGGGGATTACTGTACACTTAAAAATAGCTAATGAGACAAATTTTATATGTGTTTTTTACCACAGTTAAAAGTTTTAAAAACATATAAATAATAGAATGTTGAACAATTGTTTGCATTTAGTTAACATCAGTGCTTAGATGTTTCAGAGAGTGGGACTTCACCATATTGTGACAGAGTGAGCAGTGTGTGTGACCAACTCTTAATCAGAGGCCTCCTATTTGCTCTTCTACTAATAAAACACAGAGAAGAATTCAGGGCCTAAATCTTACTAGATGAATACTTATTCTTCAGACCATTTTCCCAAGTGTGGACTGTGACCCTCTAAAGAAGGATTTAAAGAGCAAGTAGAGGCCAGGTGTCCTGGAAAAACTA
The DNA here is from genome assembly GCF_000951045.1 of Mandrillus leucophaeus. Lineage (NCBI taxonomy): Eukaryota > Metazoa > Chordata > Mammalia > Primates > Cercopithecidae > Mandrillus > Mandrillus leucophaeus. The sequence goes on from NW_012103155.1 coordinate 2,778,015, forward strand.
TCACCTTATCTCCTCACTTCCCCTGGTCCCATCCTCCCCGAGAGATGCACTAGGAGGCAGCACATGTGTTGGGTATAGAATGGACGCTTGCCTCGGAGCCTGTGAGAATCCCCACTCTGCCATTTCTAGCAGTATGACTTTAGGTATATTCACTTTGCTTAGCCTCATTTTCATTACCTGTAAAATGGGGATATGTTCTCAACATTGAAGTAAGATGAGGCATGTGAAGCTCTAATTTAGACTAAAAAGAGTAATGTGGAAAATAAGAAACTGCTGGCCAGAATTGACAGCTTTCTGATGTATAGTTGCATGAACAAGAGATGACAAGTGTCCACAAATACAGCAGTATGATGTGAATTAGAAATCTATTTTCAGGGGCATGGCTTTCAACTGTGCCTTAAAACTTGGAAGCCATCCACGGTAGGGCTATCTCAAAAGAAAACCTGACAAATAAGAACTTTTATGACTGAGATTATAATGAAGAAGAAATGTGAGATTATAAATTCCAAATGAGATTATTACTTTCCCTGATTTGGTCATTTTTGTCATGTAGATGTAACAGGCATCAGGATGCAAAACTGTCTTGTGGATGTGATTTGGGAAAACTGGTCCAAAGTGCATTTTGACATGAGAGAATGTCAAATTCTAATTGCTATTAGTAACTCTTTTGAAATCTCAGTATCTAAGTGTACCTGCCCTTCAAATTGGAGTCAAACAGTTTGTGTTTCTGTAGAGCTGTATTTCTTTGATGGGAAAAAGGTATAAAAACTGGATTACTTTGTGGGGTGAAATGGATTCTAGGTGGATGTTGGGGGATAATCAGTTAAGTGCTTACATTGGTTATCAAAGTGTCAGTCAATGAGGTTATTGGTAGAAAGAACAAAGTTCATTGTTGTATGTCACAGAAACTTTTTTAAATGGACTTTTAGCATAGATCTTTAAGCATGATTCCCAGCAGAATAATGATAAAACATTGTAGTTCATTTAGCTTGCTCCAGCAGAGGATCTCTATCCAAAGATGATAGGAAATAACATGTCTGAGATTTGGGGCATTCCCTCAGTCCATATTAGTTATTTTACCATGATCAGCAGGCCAGTTATAAACTAAAAACAGTGATTTCAAGCCTTTGGATAGCTGTGTTTTTTTCTTCTGGTAAAAGTGCTTGATTATATTTCTACAGAATAGAGATCTAAATAGTCTAGGAAATCAATCATTTTTTATCTTCCATTATCATTATAATTTATTATTTTTAAAGTCATGAGATACTTAATCAGCTTTTTAAAGTGATGGATACAATTTCCATACGTTGGTGTATTTTGAAATTTTAGGTCTTTATACATAATCAAATTCAAAATCATTGTTTGAATAAAAAAAAAGATGAATAGGCAAGCTTATTTTTTCCATTTTGTTCATTCCGTCAATATGATAGGCAGAGTAATGTCCCACCCCAAGAGATCTGCATCCCAATCCCCAGAACCTGTGAATATGTTGTTACATGGCAGAGGGGAAGTAAGGTTGAAGATAAAATTGAGGTTGCTAATCATCTGACCTTGGGAAGGGGGGATGATCCTGGATTATCTAGGTGGGCCCAATGTACCACAAGGGTCCCTAATGTGGAGGAGGGAGGCCAAAGGAGAGAATCATAGAGATGACAGCATGAAAAGACTCAGTCTGGTATTGCTGACTGTGAAGATGGAGAAAGAGGCCATAAGCTGAGAAACGTGAGTGACCTATAGAACCTGGAAAAGACAAGAAACAGAATCTCCCCTGGAGTCTCCAGACAGAACCCAGCCATACCAACACTTTTATTTGTGCTCAATGAGACCCATTTTGAACTTCTGACCTCCACAAATTTAAGATAAATTCTTGTTTTATTCCACTAAGTTTATGGTAATTTGTTATAGCAACAACAAAAAAAACCTAATACAGTCAATTCATTGTTTTTGTTTTTAATTTTCATGGGTACATGAGAGTTGTACATATTTACGGGATACATGTGATATTTTGATCAAGCATACCATGTGTAAGGATCAAATATTGGTAATTAGGATTTTCATCACCTCAAACATTTATGATCATTTCTTTGTGTTGAGAACATTCCAAATCTACTTTTACAGTTATTTATTTTGAAATATACAAAATAAATTATTGTTAAGTATACTCACCCTGTCTACTCTGGGCCCAAGGAGATGGGGTCCCTTAGGGAGTCAGAAAAAACTTTAAGAGTGGGATCTGATCTCTAAGAAAAGGCTGTGGGGGCCCCCCAAAAAACTTGAGGTCTCTGGGAGATGCCATTTAGTTCTATGGCCTACTGTTCTTAAAATCCTTCTCATCTCTCTTCACCTTTTTAATGCTTTCAGGAATCACTTTCCTCCTTCAGGAAACTGGCATTTTCTGCAGAGAAATTTTTCTATGGAAATACTTGTCTTTACAAAAGCAAATGAAGTTAAAAATATGGAACTTTAGGTATCTAAGTAATTAGACTTGATCTTTTGTTCTTTAGCATCTTTTAAATGAATATAAAACTGACTTGGTATCATTCAATAGCATTTATTTTACTTTGAAGAATCAGACAAAGTATGCTCCCATAGAATTTCAATCATCCTGCTGTTTTTTTTTTTTTTTTTTTTTTTACTGTGTGACCTGGAAATATGAGATAACCTCCCCTCCACCAAACAGCTCACAGGTGCTCCAGTGTGTAAGGAGTCCTCTGCCTCTTAGTCAAGGAAAATGTTAACTTGCAGTAATGACTACATTATTGGGAAGCTCACTGAAATAGGATCTTACAAACCATTAAATGTAGCACAATAAAGGTGAAAACTACCTTACACTTGTCATGTAAGAGTCAGAATTCTCCATAAGCTTTATTTTATGATGTCCTACTATAAACATGGCTTAATGTACCTTTACTTATAATTCTGTTTGTCTAAAACTTCATCAAGTTTTTTTGTTTATTTTTCTTGTATCGTTTTTCTCCTTTTTTCTTTTTGCTTTTATTTTTAAAGGATAGAAATATTTTAAGAAATGTGTTCAGACAGCAGGATGTAGTAGAAAGAACACCTGCTTTGGAACCAGAAATCCACAGTGACAATATGACGCTGACACTGACTGAGAAACCCTAGACAAGTTCATCAAATGATTTCTACCTCAATGATTTCCCCTATAAAGTGGGCACTTTGCAGGGTTATCATAAAAACTATAGAAATATATAAACAGCCACATCAAATCGGAGAAGATATTTACTAATCATGTCTGCTAAGGGGTTAATATCAGAATATATAAAGAATTCCTACAACTCAGCAACACATCCAGTCAAAAGATGGTCAAAGAACTTGCATAAACCTTCTCCAAAAATGAAATACAAGTGACCAAGAAACAAGAAAAGATGCTCAACATCACTAGTCATTAGGAAATGCAAATCCAAACCACGTTAGGATGGCTACTGGGCCAGGCGTGGTGGCTCACGCCTGTAATCCCAGCACTTTGGGAGGCTGAGGCGGGCAGATCACTTGAGGTCAGGAGTTCAAGACTAGCCTGGCCAAAATGGTGAAACTCCCGTCTCTACTAATAATACAAAAATTAGCGGGGCGTGGTGGCATCTGCATGTTATCCCAGCTATTCGGGAGGCTGAGGTAGGAGAATTGCTGGAACCTGGGAGGCAGAGGTTACAGTGAGCTAGAGATAGTGCCACTGCACTCTAACCAGGGAGACAGAGAGAGACTCTGTCTCAAAAAAAAAAAAAAAAAAAAAAAGGGGGGGAATGTCTACTGTATTAATCCATTAGTGCTGCTAATAATAAAATACCACAAATAGGATAATTTATGAAGAATATGTATTTATTTCTTACAGTTCTGGAGGCTGGAAATTCCAACATCAAGGCACTGATATTCAGTGTCTGGTGAGTGCTCATTCTCTATGCTGCTAAGATGACCCTTGTTGCTGCATCTTCTAGAGGGGATGAATACTGTGTCCTCACATGGCAGAAGGAGGAAGGGCAACAGGGCCTAAGTAGTTTTCTCCTACGCTTTATAAGGCACTAATCCATTCATGAAGGTGAAGCCCTCATGACTTAATCACTTTCCAAAAGGCCCCATCTCTAAATATCATCACAATGGGGATTTGGAAGGGACACATTCAAATAAGAGCAGATACTATCAGAAATACATATATATAAATATATACTACATATATGTATTACACATATATAATACATATATATATATTACACACAAACTAGAAAATAAGTATTGGCAAAGATGCAAGGAAATTCAAACCCTTGTGTCCTGCTAGTGGGAACATAAAATGATGCAGCCACTATGGAACAGTATGGCTGTTTCTTAAAGATTAAGTATAGAATTACCATGCAATCCAGCAATTCCACTTCCAGTATATATCCAAAAGAATTAAGAAAGTATTGCACATCCATGCTCATTATAGCATTACTCACAATAGCCAAAAAGTGGAAGCAACCCAAGTGTCCATTAATGGAAGAATGAATAAACAAAATGTTGTAAATTCTTTAAAAACGAAAGAAATTCTAACATACACTACAACATGGATGAACCTCGAGGTCATTATGCTAAATGAAATAAGTCAGTCACAGAAAGACAAATTCTGTATGATTCCACTCTATGAGGTATCCAAAGCAGTCAAATTCACAGAAACAGAAAGTAAAATGGTGGCCTCCAGGGGTTTGGGGAGGGAGAAATGGGAAGTTGTTTAATGGCGGTAGAGTTTTATTTTAGGAAGATGAAAAAGTTCTGGAGATTGGTTGCATAATAATGTAAGTATACTTAACAGTACTGAACTATACATATAAAAATGGTTAAGATGGTTAATTTTGTTATGTATATTTTGTCACCATTTTTAAAAACTCGTAACATGTAGGAAGTTCTGATTTAATGCTGAATGGATAGATGGGTGGGTGAAATCTTACGGGGCAGTGAAAAGGTCATTGCATTCAGGTGACCTTGTCCTATCCTACTAGCTGTGTGACTCTCAGCCTCTCAGAAATTCAGCTCTCTTCTCTTCAAAAGAGAAATAATAACACCCTTGTCCTCATAGGCTTATTGTGAGACTTGCCTTCAGTAAGCCATGTATGTGAAAGCATGATACCTTGCGTAATTTTAGTTGAATAAGAGTCTAGGGAGTAAACTATTATAATTATTTGTCTGGTCAACATACACGCACATGCGCGCGCGCGCGCACACACACACACACACACACACACACACACACACAGAGAAAGAAAGAGAGAGAGAGAGTCTTTCACCCAAGGTTAAATTTTTCCATAAGTATCACATCTGCTGTCAATAACACTTAACTAATTAGGGCCCAGGGTTCTAAATCACAATTTGAGAGTGGCTTATAAATACAGAGAAGTGTCTTAGTATGCTCAGTAGTTTTTAATCTTTCACAAGAGATTATGAAACAACCTTGTGTACAATGGAAAAAGACATAAATCTCTTGTTCTGCTGTAAAATTATTTATAATGGTCTTTCTTTTTTTTTTTCTTCCCATTAGTCTTTCCCTATCTTCTGTTGAATTCTGAAATAAATGTGCCCTCCAATTTGTTGGGGGAACTTAAACTCAGCTTTCATCTCTCATGGTTCTGGGAAGGAAGTGGGTTTTAATTTAAAGCAAAGGTCATGTATCTAGCAGTATATCTATTTTTTTTTCACCTTTCTTAAAGGAAAAATAGGAAATTAAGTGTATCCTGGTAGAACAACTTAGTTGATAAAGTAGCACATTTTCTCATTAAGAGGAAATTTGGGTCTCACTTCATTTTACTCAGTGACCACTGCTGATGCAAAAGAGAGTAAGTGCTGTCACTTCCTCAGGCTGCCAGTTGGTTCACACAAGCTGGAAATCTGGCTGCTTCTTAGATGCCTAAAGGGAAGAAAACCCAAGGGCACGCAATGCACTTCATCATTGATACTGAGAATGTTTCAAGTCCAGCCTGTAACTGCCAGCTTGTTTTGTTGTTTTAAATCAAACACTCAGCCTTGGGAAAAACACTCAGCCTTGAAATATCTGTCTGAAGAATTGTCAGTTTTGTTTTGACAGCCAGATCACCTTTTTGGTGTGTATTCGGGAGGACTGAGTCTGTGTCTAATGTCAATATCTGCTTTCAGAGAAGAAAAAAAAGAGAGAGAGAAAGAGAGAGAGAGAGAGACTCCACTGAAGGGATTTAAAAAACATAGCTCAACTGGGTCAAAATGTTGTTTTAGAAACAGTTGCCCTTGTGACAAAATTCAAAAAAACTCTTGCTCAAACAACTGCATTCAATCCCAGAAAGGAAGCATGTGCTACTGATCTGTCATATGTAAAGTATAGATAGATAAACTCATCTCAGTTCATGTCCTTTGCAGGAACATGAATGAAGCTGAAAACCATCATTCTTAGCAAACGAACACAGGAACAGAAAACCAAGCACCACACTACGTTCTCACTCATAAGTGGGAGTTGAACAATGAGAACATATGGACACAAGGGAACATCACACACCGGGGCCTGTCGGGGCTGGGGGTCTAGGAGAGGGATAGCATTAGGAGAAATATCTAATGTAGATGACGGGTTGATGGGTGCAGCAAACCACCATGGCATGTGTATACCTATGTAACAAACCTGCACGTTCTGCACATGTATCTCAGAATTTAACGTATAGAAAAAAAAAAAAAAACTCATCTCAGCTTCTGACTTGCACAAAAAAAAAGCTTCCTGTGGTTTGTCTGCATGTTCTACTTCAACAACCAAGCTGACAGCAGAAAGTGACAATACAGGGCAGTAGAATTTTTTTAAGAAAAGTATGAAATTTGAAAGAAAAATAGGATAAGTGAACAGTAAAAGCAGAGCCAAAGGAACTGAGGGAAAAGTTGCAGTATCAACTCCACTGGACCGGAGCCCTCAGTACCCTTCAAATTCCCCTTCTTGAAACAAATGCTTACACCTATGAATAAATATTTGTTTACTTACTTTAATCTCCAATTTCGTTGTCAATAGAACCTGCCTGAGCTCTCCCCAACTCTTCCCACTTTGAAATCCTCCTCTGTGTTCTCTCCTACATCCCACCTTTCATGCCCCCCACTACCACTCTCCCATCCCCTACTGGTCAGATGGTCTTAGGACCACTGTAGGTCCCCAGGGCCACAGAGGCCCCTAGTTAGGTGGAGAGGGGTTATTAGCAGGTGGGGAGACCTGCAGGGATGACCGAGCAGGTGGAGAGGAGTTACCAGCTTATTATTCATTCATTCATTTACTCAACAAATATTTATTTAGAGTCTACTTTGTGCCAGAAGCTATTATAGATTCGGAATATCCAGAAATAAAAAGATAGTCAAAAATCCTTCTCTCCTGGAGCTTACATCTAATGAGATAAACAGTATATACAATGTTAAATGGTCATGAGTACAACAGAAAAAATAAAGCTGGGAAGTAAGAAAAAGATTGTCATGGACTGGTTGCGATTTAAAATAGGTTAGTCAAGGGAGCTATCTTTAAAGGGTGACATTTGAGTAAAGATCTTAACAGAGACATGAGCCGAGAAATTATATAGCAAAGAAATATTCCAGAAGGATGCATCAAAGTGAAAAGTTCCTGAGGTCTGACTTGTTTAAGTAGCAACAAAAAAGACAGAATTACTAAAGGGGAGAGTTGAAGGAGACGATGTCAAAGAGGTAGGAAGGACTAATCGTGTAGGCCCTTGGCTGATTTTCTTAGTACAATGGGGAACTATTAGAGGATTCCAAGCAAATAATTATTGTGACTTGATTTACATTTTTAATAGATCTGGAATGAACACTCATTTTCATTTATGACTTGCCTATTCTCATTAAGTTCCTAATAAAGGTAAAGGGGAAAACAACTGAGGACTAGACTAGTAGGAAGGAGTTATTAGGTGAAGAGCACTTGTATTGTTGAATGATAACAAGGGCAACAGGAGTCAGTGCTATAGATGTCCTATTGCTCAAGAAAGAAACTTCAGAAAGAAATGTATTCTTCTTCCATGACAAGGTATGGAACTTCAGAACGAATGTCTGAGTATACAACATTGTAAGCAGAAATCTGAGTCTTGAGAGAAGAAAATTCTCAGTTTGAGCACCTGGTTGCAGAGCTCTGATCCATCTTAGGAGAGTTTCATCATGTAAGAACCTGGATGACATCACTGGTATTAAACCCTGTGGATGATCTTAATCATTCTTACTTGGTCCTTCTGCAGTATTGAAGACTGTTGGCCTCTCCATTCTTAAAATCCTCTTTCCTTGTCCTTCTGTGATTTTAGGAACACCTCCCTTCTCTGGTATTTCTCCTTTTTCCAACACCATTCCTTCTCTGAACCCATCATAACCACTCTTCTTCCTATAGTTTGTTCAGTTCTCCAGTGTACATTTTAGCCCTCTTTCCTCTCACTCTGGCTAAACTCACTCTTTCTAGTGATTTCAATTATAGATATTTGGACATTTACTCCACTTGAATATTCCATAATCTTTCAAAGCCGGCATATTCCAAATTTAGTCACCATATTTATTCCTTCCACTATTCCCTCTCTTTTTATTTGTTGACTCTTACATATCCTCCAAAATTCATATTACATTATTGAGAAACTCTTTGCTGGGGCCTCATTTCCATCTGTTTGCAGCCTGGCCTCGGACCTTATATTCCAGCTCTAACAGCTTTCACTTTGCACTTACCTCCACCATAGTATTTGTTACACACAGAGAGGCAATTATCTGAGTAAGTGAAAAAATATTATATTTTTAAAACTCTTTGATGGGGCTGTAGAATTTAACTGGAGTACAGAGACAATAGATTTTTCATAAAAAAAAAAGACTTCTGTTATAGAAAATAGTCAATAAAGAGATGTTTTACTCTGCTTAATAAAGTAGGAGAGTATCTTTCTGAATCAGAAATTTGGGTTAAAAAAAAAACAAACTAAGGGATTTTCTGCTTTTCCTCAGCAACTGAGGAAGCATACAGGAAAAGCCAGAAGTTTGGAGTCCTGAGGAAGTGAGAAAAAGAGAAATTCAATTCTGAGGAATGAATCATAGCAATACAGTGACAGGCCAGGACCAAGAAGAGAGCTGACCAAGAGGGGATTCCCTATGAAGATGGCGTGCAGGCTTCAGACACAGTGTTGTTTTCTCCTCTCTGCTGGAATTCCTCTCTATTGTCTCTAAACCCTTAGTAAAATTATTTAATATGTGATGGTCTTGTGTTAGTCATCCCTGGGAAGGAATGAGAAGAGGTTCTGTCCATGAATCCATGTAGGGCAAAGTGGTGGGCAGTGCACACACCCTGGACCAGGGCTCTGATAAAAGAGGTGATTGAGGAGAGGTCTTGAAACATCTTTTGGAGGAAGATAATGTGGCACCCCCAGTATGTTAGTCCATTTTGCATTACTATAAAGAATACTTGAGGCTGGGTAATTTATAAGAAAAGAGGTTTAGTCTGACTTATGTTTCTACAGGCTGTACAGGGAGCATGGTGCCAGCATCTGCTTCTGATGAGAGTCTCACAAAGTTTCCCAATCATGGTAGAAGGCAAAGGGAGAGCTGGTGAATCACAAAGCAAGAGGGAGCAAGTGAATGGAGAGGAGGCATCACATTCTTTTAAACAACTAGATCTCATGTGAACTGAGAATGAGAACACACTCACTACCACAAAGACAGCACCAAGCCATTCATGATGGATCTTCCCCCATGATGCAAACACTTCCCACTAGGCCCATCTACAACATTGGAAGTCACATTTCAACATGAGATTTGGAGGAGACAAAATATCCAAATCATATCATGTCAACTCCAGCCCCCTAAATCTCATGTTCTCACATTGCAAAATACAATTATCCTTTCCCAATAGTCCCCCAAATTCTTAACTCTTTCAAACAACTCAATCAAAAGTCAAAGTCCAAAATCTGATCTGAGACTTATGGCAGGTTCTTTCCATCTATGAGTCTGTAAGATTAAAAACAAGATACTTACCTCCAAGACACAACAGTAGTTGGACAAATGTTTCCATTCCAAAAGGTAGAAATAGGCCAAAAGAAAGGGCAACAGGCCCCACACAAGTCTAAAATACAGAAGGGCAGTCATTAAATCTTAAAGCTCCAAAATCTGTTTTGACTCTGTGCCCCACGTCTAGGGCACAATGATGCAAGGAGTGGGGTCCCAAGGTCTTGGGCAGCTCTGCCTCTTTGTTTTGCAAGGTGCAGCCCCCTGGCTGCTTTCAAAGGTTGTAATTGAGCCTCTGTGGCTTTTTCTAGCTTTCTGATACACCTTCTAAAACCTAAGGGGAAACTGCCAAGCCTACTTCATGCTTGCATTCTGTGCATTTGCAGACTTAACACCGTGTGGAATTGACCAAGACTTACAGCTTATACCCACCAGAGCAGCAGCTCAAGCTGTACCTGGGGCCCTTTGATGAAGGGTGGAACCAGAGCAGGTGGGTTGCAGGGAGCAGTGTCTCAAGGCTGCACAGAGCAGCAGGCTCTGGGGTTGGACCCCAAAACCATTCTTCCATCCTAGGCCTCTGGGCCTGTGATGGGAGGGGCTATCTCAAAGATTTCTTAAATGCCTTTGCTACGTTTTTTTCCATTGTCTTGGATATTAGCACCTGGCTCCCTTTTAGTCATGAAAACCTCTCTAGCAAGTGGTTGCTCCTTAACCCACTTGGATTCTTCCCCTGAAAATGCTCTTTCCTCCTCTACCACATGTCCAGGTTATGACATTTCCTGGGCATTTTACTCTCTGTTTCCTTATTAATTATAAATTCCAACTTTAAGTCATTCCTTTGTTCCTATATATGATCATAGGCTGTTAGAAGCAGCCAGGCTATATCTCAAAAGCTTTTCTACTTAGAAATTTCTTCCACCAGATACCCTAAGTCATCGCTCCTAAGTTCAACCTTCCAGAAATTCCCAGACCATGGAAACAATGCAGGCAGGCTCTTTGCTAAGACTTGACAAGGGACTTTTTCTCTAGTTCTCAATAACTTCATTTCCATCTGACACCCTGTCCACCTGGACTTCCCTGTCCATATTCTTTCCCTGTTTCTTTTTTTTTTTCTTTCTTTCTTTTTTTTTTTTTTTTTTTTTGAGATGGGGTCTTGCTCTGTCCCCTAGGCTGGAGTGCAATGGCGCAATCTCAGCTCAGTGCAAACTCCACCTCCCTGGTTCAAGTGATTCTCCTGCCTCAGCTTCCTGAGTAGCTGGGATTACAGGCACCCACGACCATGTCCAGCTAATTTTAGTATTTTTAGTAGAGATGGGGTTTCACCGTGTTGGCGAGGCTGGTCTCAAACTCCTCATCTTAAGTGATCCACCCACCTTGGCCTCCCATACTTCTATCAGCATTTTGGTCTCAAGCATTTAATTAGTCTCTAAGAAATTCCAAATTTCCTTCACCTTGCTATCATCTTCTGAGTCCTCCAAACTCTTCCAACCGCTGCCCTTTACTGAGTTCCAAAGCCACTTCCACATTTTCAGGTATTTTTATAGCAATGCCCCACTTCTCAGTAATAATTTTCTGTGTTAGTCCATTTTATATCACCATAAAGGAATACTTGATGTCAGATAATGTATTTAAAAAAGAGATTTATTCTGGCACACAATTTTGTATGTTATACAGGAAGCATGATGCCAGCATCTCTATCTGGTGAAGCCCTCAGGGAGCTTCCAATCACTGTGGAAGGCAAAGGGGGTGCTGGCATATCACATGGCAAGAGGGAGCAAGAGGGGTGGGGTATGTGCCACACTATTTTAAACAACCATATTGTACCCAGACTCAGAATGAGAACTCACTCATCACTATGAGGGCAGCACTAAGACATTCATGTGGGATCTGCCCCCATGACCCAAACACCTCCCACTAGTGCTACCTCCAACATTGGAGGTCACATTTCAACAAGAGATGTGGAGGAGACAAAACATTCAAACCATATCACCCAGCAATCCTTAGAAATATTAAGGAAGGCATTGAACTATATATAGTAGTATAAGGTAGAGTCTCATTATTTAGTTTGATCATTAAAAGACATCATGACTCCAGAAGGATGGAAGATTTGTGGAGTAACCTCTAGTTCACTGTATCTTCCACTAAAATTTTGCCTTCTTAGACAGGGATTACACATATCCCTGTCTCTATCTTTCCACCCCCTGACATGGTGCTTATCACAGAATAAGTGATTGGAACTTGTTTGTTGTTTGAATAAATGCTTGATTCTTTCATTCTGTTTCACATCTGAAATCCAGATTAGACAGGAAATTAGTAGAGTGACTGTGTCCTACTTGCTATGATCACCTGGGAGATTGCCTAAGAATGGACACTATCTAAGACAGTGCTTCTCAGTCTTTAATGGGCATGTGAACTACTAGGGGATCTTTCAATAATGAAAATTCTGATTCAGTTGGTCCTGCTGAGGCCTGAGGTTCTGCATTTTTTACAAGATTGTAAATGATGTCAATTTTGCTAGACCACAGAATATGCTGGAGTTAGAAAACTCTAGGTTACCCAAGAATAACATAATGATACATCATCCCAGAGTGATACTGGGCAGATAGCCAAACAGGCAAGGAGAGTGAGATTATAGAAAACTGACAGGGAACTGGTGAGTCACAGAATAAAATGCTTTCTTCTTTGTAAATATAATCAGATTTTAGGACACCATGTTTTGACTGTTACAGAATGCATATTTGTTGATTTCTCTGCCCTTTTAAATGGGGTGTCCATTTGAAATACAGCCAGCTGTCAGCAAGCTTGAAAATTTGGTAATTGATGCTAACTTCCTGACCTTTCTATCCAGGAGAGAAATTTCCCTGAATTTTGTGAAAAGCTGAGACTCTGAGACATGGTGTTCTATGCAAACACACCGAAGGAATCAACTTATTTATTTTAAGACTGAGACTAGATAATATCTTAATCAGTTTGTACATAAAAGAGAATAAAGAGGTAAGAAAGATAACATTGGCCACATATTTGAAAATAAATTAAATGTAGGTAAACCTGTATAAAAGTTTATAGGTACTATCAAATAATTTGCCAATATAAAAAGCTGAACCTTGACCCAGCACCTCTACCAGCCATTTTGTATTGCAACTCAGTATACTCCAACACACCTTGTCTTTTCTCCATCTCACATCCATGCAGGAAGATTCCTTCTAAACTTTCAGGAAATCCAAGCAATGGCATCTTCACTCATATACCACAGTGTAAAGAAACATGTTTAATTTTAGGGAACACCCTAAAAGATGTTCTACACACATAGATTCTTCTGTCCTAAATCTGCCCCATATATCTTTTTTTATTCCATGATAGCCAAAATATTGAATATTGATCCTTCAAATCAATTTATGTTGTTACTCATTTTTAATGTATTTTTTAACAAAGCTGTGGCTCCTTTTTAAAATTTCTCAGTTTAATTCTATGAATTCTAAAATAGAATTTCTTTGTTGCCTCTGTGTCATAAATATCAGGCAAGTGGCACATGACCTGTATGTTAGTACTTCCAGATTTACTGAATTATGTGATCGAACCAAAGTCCAGGAATCTGATCTCTAACCCTTCACCTCAAAGTATATTATGTATCATTGTTAGATGTGATACAGATATATGAAGAGCAAAATATAGTGTATAGTAAATCATTTTATTGCATCTTCTCTGAGCCTACCTTCTGCGAAGATGTCAATAAATAAGAAGAATATGACCCTGTCAAGTGGATTCATTATTTAATGAACTATTTTGGAGCTTAAGCTTAAATGCCAAGTATGAAAGGACTGAAAATTTTCATTTATTTTAAGCCAGATTTTTTATTGTAAGGCAAGCAAACAGTACTGGAAAGTTTGTCTTTAAAAAGTACTCAGACTTTCCTATGAAGAGTTGATGATTGAAATTATTGGAGAGGCCCACCTTGTTATGCCTCCTACTGGTTCCTCTGCTCCAGAGTAAGTATCCTTCCTTCCAGAATAAGCTTTCTTTGTCATTTCTTGTATGACACGGTTCCCAGCTTCTTCACATCTGGGTGAATGCTAATCTGCAAATTCCTCTACTCAAGACAAGGTGCCATAGGCCCATTTTTATAATTTTATCAAAGGTAACATTTGTGTTTTGGTAATTTAACTGCCTTCAAGAATGAATTCAATACTATGAATTCTACAATATTTAGAAAATTGTACCATAAGAGAACACTTCTACAATGCATTATTCTCCATGTGTCTCACAATAATGATAAAAATGCCAACAGAAGAAAACCCATAGATGACCCAGGTGGTGTTGTAATTAACAGACAAGGACTGTAAAATAAATATTTTTAAAAGTTAAAAATTTAGTGGAGGCCAGGCATGGTGGCTCATGCCTGTAATCCCAACACTGGGAGGCCGAGATGGGAGGATTACTTGAGGTCAGGAGTTCAAGACCAGCCTGGCCAATATGGTGAAACCCCATCTCTACTAAAAATACCAAAAAAAATTAGCCAGGCATTGTGACGTATGCCTGTAATCCCAGCTACTCAGGAGGCTGAGTCAGGAGAATTGATTGAACCTGGGAGGCGAAGGTTGCAGTGAGCCGAGATCACACCACTGCATTCCAGCCTGGGCAACAGAGTAAGACTCCATCTCAAAAAAAAAAAAAAAAAAAAATTAGTCGAAAGGGTAGACAAAAATGACTACATGGGGGAATTAAGCCAAAGCAATGGAAGTTCTAAAAACAAACCAAATGAAAATCCAAAAAGTAAAAAATAAAATATCTTAAATTTATTGGAATCACCTAAAAGCAGACCAGCACAGAATAAGAAAAGATATTTAAACTTGAAGATAGATCAATAAAAATTATCTGTCTAAAACACAGACAGAAAAAACAATTTTAAAAAACTCAGCAGACCTTTGAGACAATTTCAAATTGTTGAACATATATGTGCAATTGGAGTACCAAAAGGAGAGAATAGAATAAAATGGGACCAAATAAATACTTGAAGAGAAAATGGCTAATTTTTTTCCAAAAATTGATGAAATACATCAGTCCAAAAATTCAGGAGACTCAGAAAACTCCAAGCAGAATAAACGTAGAGAAAACTGTATGTATGCACATCACAGACATAATGCTGGAAAAAAAAAAAAAAAAAAGGAAAATTGTTAAGTCAGGGTGAGGAAAAAAATGTTACACTCAAAGGGAAAAAATGCAAGTTATAGTTAACTTTTCATCAAATAAATGAAAGCCATCAGACAAATGGTTAGAGAGTCATCATATTAATTTAGGAGAGACACAATTTGCCCTATAACACTTAGGATGAAATTAAATAAAAATTGTGGAAGAAGTCTACAAAATATGATGTAGATAAATTTTTTAAAACCAAAGTAAATGGAAAACTATACCAAATTCAAAGATGCAAAAGTTCAATCTTTTTAAGATTTCAATTCTCCATCAGCAAACATTGCTCACTAAAGTCATCACAATCCCAGTGAAAATTTCAGTAAAACTTGAAACTTTGATTTGTAAATTTATATGGATATGAACCCATGAAAAATAGTCAAAACAATCTCGATGAACAAAGTTGGTGAGCTTATACTACCTGATTTAATATTAACTTACATTAATCAGTACAGAGTGGCAGTAGTAAAAGCAGAGATAAATAGATTAACAGAACAATCAGAGTCCAAAATTAAACCAACATATATATATATAACTTGACTTTCTACACAAGTGTGATGCAGTTCACTGAGGAAAGGAAAATCTTTTCAATAAATTGTGCAGAAGCAAATAGATATTCATTAGGGAAAACAGCAAACAATGACCTTTACCTCACACATACTAAAAATTTGAAATGAACCGCAGGCCTGAATAAGAAAGCTATAACTATTAAACTTTTAGAACAGTAGGAAATGTCTTTACCACCTTGCAGTAGGCAAAGATTTCTTAGATAGTACACTACAGACACTCACTATAAAAGAAAAACCACAATAAATTAAACTTTATCAAACTTTTAAAACTTCTGATCACTAAAAGAGCTAGCTAAGAAAGTTAAAAGATGGAATATGGAAAAAAAATATGGAAATAAATACCATCTGGAATGTGAACTAAACTAACCGGAAGTTGATAGTTCTAAAAAAGAGAGCTCAAGGAGGGAAAAAGCTGTTGTGGGAGACAGTTGTTTATTTAAGTCCTTAAATTATTTCTGTATCGGCATGTATGCACACATATATATGTATTATATATAATATGTATGTATTGTTTGACAAGTTAAATACCAACAATATCAAACAGAAGCTATTCATATATGATTTAATAAAGTAGAAAATACACATAATCTTGATAGGTATCAATATCTTCTGCTTCAAAAATTATCTTAATAAATTAGAAAAGAAAACACACTAACTAGTTAAAGAGTGTCTACACTACCTTCAATCATTGACATTGTGTTTACTGGTAAAATGTTAAAAGCAGCAATATTAAAGTAAAATACTGTGCCACAATCATCATTAATGTTTAACATGATTCTATAAATTCTAACCAATGTACAATGGAAAGAAAAATACAAAAAAGTCATGCATAATTATCATATTTTAGTTGATATGATTGCATATAAACTTAAAAATCTTAAATAATATTCAAAATTTTAAGTATTCTCTGAAGTGGGATTACAGATGATTTTTACTTTTACTTATCCATATTCTAAATAATTATTAATATGAAAAATATTTTGCCTATAATGTAAAATATTTTAAAATTATAAATATTAAATACCTGAAGCACAGAAGTAAAAACATCTAAATGTATATGTATACATTTAAATCTGTTATGTTTTATTCAAGTATATGTTCTAAAACTTAAAATGTTAAGACTTAAATAAGCATTTGCAGAAAGTATGTGTTTTAGTATTTTTCTCAAGTAAAACAACTACTATATACATAAATATTGAATTCTATCCATAGGTTGATGTTGGGAACCAGCCTCAACACCACCCGTAGGGTACCCAAAGTCTGGCGGCAACGAAGGATTGAGAAGAGACAAGTTAAGAGTGAAAGGTGGGGAACCACGGGGCCGGTTGCACTTTTGGAGGCTGTGAAAGGCCCCAAGCTGGTCACCACACTGTTTATTGAGTACAGTCACTTAGGTCTAAGAAGCAGATGTTCAGGGCAAAACAGTGAAAAGGAGGCAGTATGTCATAGGCATAATCTGTAGCAATAGCAGTTTAAATGAATCTCCTTTGTGCTCAAACAGCATATCTTTAATTTATCGGAGAGGAGCTAGTGGGAGCGGGCTTAGCCAGGAGCCTGCACCGCTGTCCACATTCCAGTCTTTCAAAGGAGTGTCTTTCTCCTTGAACACGGTGTTTACAGATAAGAGAGCGGGTCTCCCTCTGAGCGTGGAAACATGATGGAAATTAGGAGGCTTTCCTCCTCAGAGGCCTCTTGTGGCTTTCCACAACTTATTGTCCCATATTTTTATGACCAGTTTATACAGGCACCCCTCAAGCCCTTTTCCCATAAGCCCTTTTCCCAACACGTTGAAAATGTCTTATAATTTTAGAAAATCTCCCCTGTCATTGCAAATCACTAAAATGTTAATTCTTCATGGGAAAAAAAAATGAGTATTTTAGTCTGTTTGAGCTGTTATAACAAAATACCATAGATTTCGTAGCCTATAAACAACTGCCCAGAAAGTTATTGTTCACAGCTCTGGAAGCTGGGAAGTTCAAGATCATGGTGCCAGCAGATTCAGTGTCTGATGATGACCTGTTTCTTGGTTCATAGATAGTGTCTTCTTTCTGTGTCCTTACATTATGGAAGAGGCTAGGGATCTCTCTCTGTACTCTTTTATAAAGGCACTAATCCCACCAATGAAGGCTTCCCTTTCGTGACCTAATCACCTCCCAACAACCCCACTTTTTAATGACATCACATTGGCAATTAGCATTGATAAGAATTGTGGGGAGCCTTAAATATTTAGAACGTAGCAATGAGGTTAGCAATCTTAAAGTTGGCAATTGGTCTTAAAGGATTATGGGGCAAAAATGCACCATATATATCCTAAGTTCAATACAGTTTGTCTCTGCAATTTAATGTATCTTTTCTACACTCCTTTAGCATTCATTCTCATTTAAATATCTGAATTAATGTGAGCAAAAGAGACATCTGTTTATTTCTGACTCCTCCTATTTTTCTTTCAGCCCAGGAAAATAACACGGCAGTCTTTCATTGCCTTCAGACAAAACAGTTTGATAAATTAATGATGTCCTCTTGGTGACATCAAATTCAAAGCAGTTGGCAGTACTTGAGAATATACTTTAGACTGATTGGGGTAAGGCTAATAAATGATGCTTTGCTGGTGCACTATCCATGAAGCTAAGTCTGACAGAGCATATCATGACCTGTACATTTCAACCCTTTGAAAGTAAATCAGCCTGTTGTTCAATTTTGAAAACATATGAAAAGTTCCATAATAGTGTATCTTCACATTGTAATAGTGATCAATTGTATTTTAAAACAATATTCAAGCAACAAATTAAATAAACTGCATTATAGTTCTCTAAAAATTCAAGATCAATCTTCAAGGCATGAAAGGAAATCTCTCCAGATCAATTTTTGTTTATATATTTCCTGAAAAAAAAGTAAATAGAATTTTGTACGTCTATTAACTCATTTTAAATCCTCCCCATAACTCAAATGATTATTCATTTTGATACTGAGCTATATGGGAACTCCTAATTCTGGACTACCTTCTTATTCCTTGTCATGCATCTTTCTGAAATAAGTACAGATTTACAAGAGCATTGAATATATTTTTATCGAAGTTCTTTTCTCTATATATTATCTATATTTTAATTTTTAAAAATCCTCTTGATAATGAGTGAAGCTGACCACCAAAAACCTCATTGTCACCTGTTTACAGCATTTTGAATCAAACTCCATCTCGGCACTCTAGAGATCTAGCATCTTTTACTGCGGGTTCATGGATTACCTAAGTGGGCTTGTGAACACTGAAAATTTGGAGCTGTACGCATATTTTTCAACACAAAGATTCCGTAATTTTCATCAAATTCTAAAAATATCAGTGACTCCAAATGTGAAGATAAGAATATTTTTGTCAAAAAAAGTATGCTTTATTTTTACTTATTCTAGGCTGACATTTTTTCTGACTCCCCAAAATTATAATTTTGACAATTTCTATAATTTACTATATGCTTTTGTTTTAAATTCAAAGACAAATTCATAGTGTACTCAGTAGTTTCCTATAAGCCTAATAGTGTTTTGGATAAAACAGTATATTTACAACTTTTTCTTTACAACTGCAAAACTGTATCTTTATATTTATTCATATTTATATGAGGCTTTCCAATAAATCAAACCTTTTGGTACAATATACATGAATTATATGTTTGAGCTGTTATAACAAAATACCACAGACTGCGTAGCCTATAAACAACCACCCAGAAATTCATTGTTCACAGTTCTGGAAGCTGGGAAGTTCAAGATCATGGTGCCATGATCTTATGTATAATACACATGTACAGTATACATGTATTAGAATCATAGCAGTTTATAATGGTAAGAAGCCTTAGTAGAGATCAGTTTCTACTATCCATCCAAAGCATGAATCCTGTTCACACCACCCTTGAGAGATGATCAATTTTCAATCTTTGTATGAATGTTTCTTGTGACAAGGAACTCTACAGTTTAAGCTGGTCAAGTACATGTTTAATAACTACAATTATAAGGAAGTTATCTCCTCTGTAGTATTTATGTTAAGTAATTTAAATATTATCCTAGAAGCAAGAGGAAACCATTAAAAGGTTTTAATCATGAAAATAACATAGATTTGTATTTTAAAATATGCACTCTGAAATGCAAGTAATTAGCTTATAAAACAAAAGACAGGTGATCAGAAAAAATATTTTATTGTGGTCTGAACAAACTTGACCATAGAGATAGAAATTTTAGAAGTTTTGTAAGAGAGAGAAACAACATTGTTGTTGGTTGGATTTAGAGAGGAAAAGAGGTGAAACAGATGACACTCAGGTCTCAGAGTGAATAGTGGGACATTTCGATGAGATAGCTAAGAAAGACAAGCAGGTTTGGAGGATCATATTGAACTTGTGGTGGCTATGGAGCATCTATGAAGTTCAGACTAGAAATCTAGACTTAAGGTATTATTTTCAGAGTCATAAGAATAAAAATATAATTGAAGTCATAAAAAGTGAATGAAATTGCAACTCAATAAAAAAGAAAAGTATCCAATCAGGAAATGCACAAAGATATAGACACTTCTCTAAAGATGAAATACAAATGATCAATAAGTATATGAAAAAAATGTTCAACATCATTAGCCATCGTGAAAATACAAATGAAAATGACAAACATATTATTTCATATGCACTAGGATGGTCATAATCAAAAGGATGTAGTAAACAAGCATTGAAGAAATTGGAACCCTTATACACTGCAGGTGAGAATGTAAAATTTTGCAACCTCTTTGGAAATCAATTTGCAGTTTTTTGAAAAGTTAAACGTAGAGTTACCATGTGAACCTAGCAATTTCACTTCTAGATGTACACTCAAGAGAAATGCAAACTATGTCCACATAAAAGTTTATAGGTATATTATTAATAACAGCCAAAAAGTGGAAATGAGGCTGGCTATGCAGACACGAGCACAATGGTGCCAGAAACTTCTCCTGCTGCTGTTCCTCTGCATAGGATTCTCAAGCGCATGAGAAATAAAGATGACTGATTAGATGCAGCTGACATGTGCCTCTTCACTGAGAGGAACCAAAATATCAAGTAAACCTTCATACTTTGAACAGCCAGGAAAAAATCCCTGGCTGCCGCTTTTTCCCTTGGTGGGTTCTTTGGCACAGGAGAAACACCTCTGCCCCTCCCAGGGTTGTTCCAGTGGCCGGAGAGCTGCCCCTCAGCTCCTACCAAGGTTGTGCTTGCTCCCACCCTAATGAACCTGGAGAGCCTGGAGGTAGGTTCGCCCAACCCAGCCCCACCCAGCTTTTCTCCCTCCACTCCCACTGGTGGCAGAGTGTGGGATGCGACAGTTGAGAGCTCCATGCTCCCCATCACCAGGCTCACCCTGGTAGTTCCCCTGATAAACAAAGGCCAAGTAAAATTTCCACTGCCATCACCACAGCCGCCTCTCACCTGCAAGCACCACATATGGATGGGAGGGAGGTCAAACTGCATCTCCTCAACATCATTGTACAGTGCTCAGCCAACTCTTACCTGTAAGCACCACCTGCTGGCCTGTATGATGAACTGCACAACCCAATATAATTACTGCCGGGTAGGAGTGCACAGCAGCGGGGAATGAAATAACTCTTCTGAGATCTCCACCTCCTCATCTCTGTAGGAGACAGCAAGCCTGACCATATGCACAGCACACCACTACTACAACCTAGCATTTAGAAAACCACTACACTAATGCAAATATAAGCAAAGAATTCATACAGTGCCTTGGTCCTCTAAAAGCATTTAGAAGCAAAACCAAAGGACCCTACCCATATACGCAACAATCACACCCTAGTGGAAGAAAAAAATCCCACCCAAATGAAAGTAAATTCCCATGTAAGAAGTGACAGCTTCTACAAATGAGAAGGAACCACCACAAGAATTCCAGCACCGTGAAGAAACGGAATGTTGTGACATTCCCCAAAGACCACAATAGCCCTCTAGCATAGATTCTAACCAAAATAAAAACTTTGAAATGACAGATAAAGAATTCAAGATGTGTGTTCTAAGGAAGTTCGATGAGAACACAGAGAAAGTTGGAAATTGACACACACTCACACACACACACAAACACACACAAACAGAAAAACAGTGCAGGAGATGACAGATGAGATAGATGTATTTAAAAAAAACTAACTAGAAAAACTGGAAATTTTCAAATTAACCCACTTAGACAAAAAAAAAAGAATTTAAAATACTGAACAAATTATTTGAGGTATATGAGATTATGTGAAGCAACCAAACCTATGACCTACAGGTATCCCTGAGGGAGAAGAAAAAGTAAGAAGTTTGAAAACCATATTAGGGAGTAATTGAGGAAATTATCTCCAATCTTGCTATAGATGTATACATGCAGACACAAGAAATTTAGGGAAGACCTTGAAGATATTATGTAAAACAATTATAACCAAGGCATATAATCATCAGACAATCAAAGGCCAGTGTGAAAGAAAAAGTCTTATAGGCAGTAAGAGAGAACTATCAAATCACCTATAAAGGCAATCCTATCAGACTGACGGTGGACTTCTCAGCAGAAACCCTACAAGCCAGAAGACATTAGGAGCCTATTTTCTGCCTTCTCACAGAAAAAAAAAATGCCATCCAAGAATTTTATATACTGCCAAACTAAGTTTAATAAATGAAGGAGAAATAAAGCATTTCCCAGACAAACAAATGCTAAGGGAATTTGGCACCGCTAGACCAGTCCTACAAGAAATGCTCAAAAGTATTCTAAACATGATAATAAAAGGATATTCATCATCATATAACACACATAACTAGAAATCTCATGGATTTATAAAACAATTACATACACAATTGACACTTAAAGGCAACTAGCTGACAAATCTCTGGCAGGACAAAACTTCACATATCAATATTAACCTCGAATGTAAATGGCCTAAATGCTCCATTAAAAGATATAGACTGGCAAATTGGATTACAGAACAAGACACAACCACCTGCTGCCTACAAGAGACCCATCAAATAGCTAAAAACACCTACAGACTCAAAGTAAAGGGACAGAAAAAGGTGTATCACACAAATAGAAAACAAAAGTTAGCAGAAGTAGCCATTCTTACATCAGATAAAACAGACTTTAAACCAACAACAGTTAAAAAAAGAAAGACAAAGAAGGGCATTATATAATGAGATGAGGTTAATACTACAAGAAGTTTTAACTATTCTAAATAAAATAAACATGCACCCAACACAGAAGCACTCAGATTGATAAAACAAATACTACTATACCTAAGAAAAGAGATTGAC
This sequence comes from Mandrillus leucophaeus, assembly GCF_000951045.1. Lineage (NCBI taxonomy): Eukaryota > Metazoa > Chordata > Mammalia > Primates > Cercopithecidae > Mandrillus > Mandrillus leucophaeus. Next base: position 2,801,002 of record NW_012103155.1, read on the forward strand.
AACAATTCAGTAGTAGTAGGGAACTTCAAAATCCCACTGACAACACTAGATGGATCATTGAGGCAGAGTCAACAAAGAAGTTCTAGACTTAAACTGGACTCTAGACAAAATGAAACATAGATATTTAACAAACATTTTACCCCCAAAACAACAGAATATACATTTTTCCCATCTGTGCATAGAACATTCTCCAAGATTCACCATATGCCTTGCCACAAAGCAAATTTCAATAAATTTTTTAAACTCACAATTATATTATATTATTGGACCACAGTGGAATAAAATTATTAATCAATACCAAGAGAAACTCTCAAAACTACACAAATACATGAAACTAAACAACTTGTTCCTGAAAGACTTTTTAGTAAACAATAAAAGTCACACAGAAATCGAACGATTTTTGAAATAAATGAAAATAGAGACACAACATATCCAAACCTCTGGGATACAGCAAAGGTAGTGCTAAGAGGGAAGTTTATACTGTTAAATGTCTACATCAAAAAGATATTAAGATCTCAAAAGCAGTCTAGTGTCACATTTCAAAGAACTAGGAAAGCAAGAATAAATCAACCCAAAAGCCAACAGAAGAAAAGAAATAATAAAAATCAGAGCAGAACTAAATGAGCTTGAGACCAAAAGAACAATACCAAGGATCAATGAAATGAAAAGTTGGTTCTTTGAAAGGATAAACAAAATGAATAGACCACTACGAAGTTTAATCAAGAAAAAAAGATTCAAATAAGGACAATCAGAAATAAGTGTTATTATGATCAATACCACACAAAAACAAAACACTATCAGAGATTACTATAAACATCTCTATGCACACAAACTAGAAAACTAGAGGAAATAGATAAATTCCTGAAAACATGCAACCTCCCAAAATTGAACCAGGAAAAAATAGAAATGCTGAACAGATGAGTAAAAACAAGTAATGAGATTTAGTCAGTAATAAAAATTTTTCCAACAAATAAAAGCCCAGTATCAGATGGATTCCCGGCAAAATTTTATGAGATGTGCAAAGAAGAGTTGGTACTAATCTTACTGAAACTACTCCAAAGAATAGTTAGTTAGTTAGTACCATAGAATACTCAATTCATGGAATTTCTCCTCAATTCTATGAAATGAGTATCACCCTGATCCAAAATCCAGAAAGGACACAACAAAAAACAAAACAAAACAAAAAAACAGGCCAAAATTTCTGATGAACATAAAAACAAAAGTCCTCAAAAAAAATGAAATTAGCAAACTGAATCTAACAGCACATTAAAAAGATAATTCATCACTATCGAGTGGGTTTTATTCTTGGGATGCAAAGATGGGTCAACATTTGCAAATCAATAAATGTGATTCACCACATAAACAAAATCAGAAACAAAAATCATATCATCATCTCAATAGATGCAGAAAAAGAATTGGGTAAAATTCCACATCCCTTAAATGTAAAAACCCTCAACAAACTACCCATCAAAGGAGTATACTTCAGAATAATAAGAGCCATTTGTGACAAACCCACAGCCAACACCATACCAAATGAGGAAAAGTTGAAAGCATTCTCCTTAAGCACTGGAACAAGACAAGGATGTCCACTCTCACCACTCATACGCAACATAACACCTGAAGTCCTAGCCAGAGCAATCAGGCAAGAGAAAGAAATGATAGGCATTCAGACTGGAAAACAGGAAGTCAGATTATCTCTGCTCACTGATGAAATGATCATATACCTAGAAAATCCTGAAGATTCCTCTGAAGACTCTTAGACTTAATGAACAACTTCAGTAAACTTTCAGGATACAAAATAAATATACACAAATTAGTAGTATTTCTATACACCAACGATGTTCAAGCTGAAAACCAAATCAATAACTCAATCTCATTTACAATAGCCATCCTGAAAAAAAAAAAAAAAAAAATCCTAGGAATTCATTTAACTAGCAAGGTGAAAGATCTCTACAAAAAGAACTATAAAGCACTGATGAAAGAAATCATAGATGACACAAATAAATGAAAAACATCCCATGTTCAGGGTTGGAAGAATCAATACAGTTAAAATGACTATACTGTCTAAAGCAATCTACAGATTCAATGAAATTCTTATCAAAGTACAAATGCCATTCTTCACAGAACTAGAAAAAACAATCTTAAAGTTCACATGAAACAAACAAACAAAAAAAGCCCAGATACCCAAGCAATAATAATAATAATAATAATAATAAAAACAGCACAGCCATAGGCATCACATTACCTGACTTCAAGTTATGCTACAAGACTATAGTAACTAAAAGAGCACCGTACCGGTACAAAAATAGACATACAGATTAATAGAACAGAGTAGAGGACCCATAAATAAACCCACATACCTACAACCACCTTGTCTTTGACAAAGTGAGCAAAAATAAACAATGGGGAAAGGATACCCCATTCAATAAATGCTGTTGGAATAGCTGGCTAGCCGTATGCAGCAGAATGAAACTGGACTCCTACCTTTTCCCACACACAAAAGTCAACTCAAAATGGATTAAAGATTTAAATGTAAGACCTCAAACCATAAGAATTATAGAAGAAAACCTAGGAAATACCATTGCGGACATCAGTTTGGGGGAAAAATTATAACTAAGTCCCCAAGAGCAATTGCAATAAAAACAAAATTGACAAGTGAGACCTAACTAAAGAGTTTTTTCACAGCAAAAGAAACTATCAACAGAGTAAACAGACAACCTATAGAATGGGAGAAGACATTCAAACCTATGCATCCAACAAAGGTCTAGTATCTAGGATCTATAAGGAACTTAAACAATTCTACAAGCAAAAAAACAAATAACTCCATTAAAAAGTGGGTAGAGACGTGAATCGGCACTTCTCAAAAGAAAGCATACCAGCGGCCAAAAAAGATGTACCCAGCGTCACTAATAATCAGAGAAATCCAAATCAAAACCACATTGAGATACCATCTCACGCCAACCAGAATGGCTATTATTAAAACGTCAAAAAATAACAGATGCTGGTGAGAAAATGTCAACTAGTTCAGCCACTTTAGAAAACACTTCGGAGATTTCTCGAAGAACTGATAGAACTACTATTTGACCCAGCAATCCCATTACTGGACATATATCCAAAGGAAAATAAATCATTCTACCAAAAATACATATGCATTTGTATATTAATTGTAGCACTATTCACAATAACAAAGACATGGAGTCAACCTAGGTGCCCATCAACGTGGATATCATTTAAAAAACGTGGTACATATGCACCACAGAATACTACACAATCATAAAAAAGAATGAAAGCACATCCTTTGCAGCAACATGGTTGCAGCTAGAGACCATCATCCTAAGTGAATTAATGCAGGAACAGAAAACTAAATATCACTTTTAAGTGGGAGCTAAACATTGGGTACACATGCACATAAAGATGGAAACAATAGACACCAGGAACTTCTTGTGGTGGGGGAAGGGCAAAGGTTAGAAAACTACCTATTGCATACCATGTGCACTATCTGTCTAACAGATCAACTGTACTCCAAGCCCCAAGATCACACAATATACCCAGGTAACAAAACCTGCACATGCACCCCTGAATCTAAAATAAAAGTTGAAATTGTTAAAAAATAATAATAATAATAATACAAAATACATTTATTGAGAATCTAAAAAAAAAAAAAAGATGAGAATATTTACACCAAAGAAACTGGCAAACACTACAAATCAGGACTTTTAATTTTCAGAATGTGAGTTTATCAGCACACCGCCGGCTATTACTTTAATGGTGCTGAGATGCCAAGCATTGTTTGGATCATTTTACATACATTTACCCATTCAATCCTCACCTGTACCTTATAAAGTGGGTACTATTTTTGGCCCCATTTCAACTATAAGAAAACTGGATCCCAAAGATGTTAAGTTACTTACACAAAGTCATGCAGCTAATAGCGGCAGAGACAACAGTAGAGCCCCGACAGTCTGGCTCCAGAGACCTGAAAAACAATGAGAGTACAGTTTCTTGGATGCCAAGGAATGACAGTGCTTTCAGAACAGGGTCATGGTTAGTGCCAAATACTGCTGAAAGGTCAAGTAATTAAATCAAAACTCAGAAGTGCCATAGCGAAAAATGAGTCATGGTGACTTTGGCAAGAGCATTTCAGTGAGATTAAAAAAAACTGAAAGAGAATGAAAAATTTAAAAATTGTGTTGACTCCTCAATTACTTCCTTCAGCAACTCTGGGAACTGTCAGTTTCCTGATTGAAGCACATGTGTAGTCAAGAAAGGTTAAAGGAAATAGAAGCCCACAGTAACACTAGGAAAGTCACTATTGGGGAAAAAACTGAAGTGAATAGAGACAAAAACAGTATACAAATGCTTAGTTTTCATAAACAATGTACTTCTTTTTTTTTATTTTTTTATTTTTTATTATTATTATACTTTAAGTTCAGGGTACATGTGCATAACGTGCAGGTTTGTTACATATGTATACTTGTGCCATGTTGCTGTGCTGCACCCATCAACTCGTCAGCACCCAACTACTCGTCATTTACATCAGGTATAACTCCCAATGCAATCCCTCCCCCCTCCCCTCTCCCCATGATAGGCCCCGGT